>NW_026876341.1:0-19551 GCF_032173495.1 Musca vetustissima | reverse complement strand
CTCATTTCAGTCCATCGATCATTTTATTTTGTTCATTCGTAATCTATACAACTCTATTGTTGTCTGTTTCTTCGGTAGAACTGCTCAAGTGGCAACTATTACGCTTGAGCAATGTAGGAGGGCCAATTTTAAATGATACACCACAATTTGTTTGTCTGAAGTTTTTGGAAATTTTGGAAACATACCAAAACGTAAAATTCGTTCCTATTCCGAACGAAACTAGTTCTTGTTCGTTCATCGTCCACCTTGTTTATTTTGACCGAATCGTTAATATAAATTTTCCTGTTCATTGGCCAAATTAACTGACCTGTTCCAATAAACGACTGAACTAAAAGGAACTATGGAGCTAAATGAATGACCTAGTTACTTTTGTGGAGTGAATCGAAAAATATCGAACCGCATTATGAACGAGTATGCAACTCTGAGAAATTCCTTTCAATTCAAATTTAAATTATTTTCTTCCCATAGAAATTATTTGTAGTGATTGGTTTTAAACAAACGTTTAGAAACCTAAACCAAAAACATTAGTGTAGTCAGATCACAATTTACGAACATGACTTTTAAATTCTTCAGGGTAATTCCTTTCTAATTTAGAAATAATTTCCTTTCTTTTCCATTCTGTAGATAATTCTAAACAATTATGTCAAAACGGTGACACTCTCAGTCGCAATATTCCTGCCGTAGACCATAACACTTTCTGTAGTTGTGTTCAAAAATCTGGCAACATTTTCCTTTGCACTGCGAACCTAGGTTTGAATCCTATGCGGGCCTAGTTGTATTTATATTTTGTGCTACTTGTAAAAGTGCAGCTAAGCTTAAAATACTGCATTTAAAAATGAATGTCTCCCCTTTCGATTCTGCTTCGTATATCCCATTCTAATTTAATTATTTGAACCCCCAAGACAGAAATGAGCATTGCGTTTTCAAAAATTGATTTATAGGCGTCAAATCAAATGCTTAATTATTTCCGTAAAATTATTTAGTAACTTTCAAAGGGTATAAAAGTAAAATAATACTGTTATAATAAATCTAACCGCGACACGCACATTTCTAATTTAGTTTTAATAACACAATCGTCGGACAAAAGACGATCGTAGCTGTTATTAAAAAAAGGCATTAAAGAAACTTAAAACGTAACAAATAAAACAAAAGGCAAACGCAGCGGAGAAGAGCTCACGGAACCGAAAACGGTTCATTTTGTGGCTGGCGTCGTCACCACAAATGACCAAGATGAAGAAGACGATGGCGAAGAAGAAGAAGTTGTACGAGAAGAAAAGATCAACTTGAAACTTTAAAACAAGTACAAACCTTTGTCAGGCAAGCCCGTCCGTCCGTCCATTTGTCCCATCCATCTTTTCCGACATACCAAAACGTAATACATTTTTGTGGTTTGATTAACCAAAACGATGGAGTCCAAACCAAAGCAACAATTTAAGTCCAAAAAAAAAGAATACCCACAAATGTTTGCCAGTCCAAGACCAAGACGAAGAAGCAGAAGAAAAACGGAACGTAACGAAATACAGCTCTGTAATGCAAGATCAAGTGGTCAGTGATGGCCACGAAGAATGGTGGCAAATGGCACACGTATTGTTTTTATGGACAAAGCCGAGCCGTCACAAAACCAAGAAAAATGGCAAAACCGCAATTTTAATGTGTTTCATTAACATGGTCGGTCAGCAAAACCAAAAAAAATGCGTATTGCTGTTTCAATACAATTTTTATTTGTAAGATTCCCCTCGCCTCGTCTCTTCTCCACACTTTTTTGGTTAACAATTTTGGTCAGTTATATTTTTGAGGTCGACCACTTGTCCAAGCAGTTGGATAGCAGAACAAGAAGTCATTCAGAGGGTTCGAGAGTGCCATGGTAAGACTTATTACACTGATGTTGGATGTTATGATTAAAGGCGTTTGCGATTTTTTGTTGTGGTCATGTGTTGCATTATTATCCACTACAGCTCCTCCTCCTCCTCTACAGACATTGTTTATGTCCCATCCCCAACCAACCAACCATTCATGGTTTACTTTAATTTTCAATCACACGCTCATCGTTTTGTGTGCATTTTTTCGGGCATTCTTCTACTTTTTGTCTGTTCCCCTTCCTTCTTTCCATCTCTGGAAACCATCATTGCCAGCTAAATCAACATTTTTGAAATATTTACGCCATTGTTGTTCCATTTTACCTTGGACACATGGCAACTTTTACTTTGATTTCGAATTCCTTTTTTGGGGAACGTGAAAAACGGTACATAAATATTTGTTTAATAATTACTATACAACAACACGATGTGATTAAAATAATTGACAATAAATGTTGGTCGAATTCCACAAACCACTTCTGCGGCGTGTCCCTTTCTCTTGGACATTCCTCGATTTTTTAGGGGAAATTAAACACACTTTGTTGAGTTTATTGCGATTTAATTAAAGACGAGTTTAAGAAGAAATGTTGTTGTCAAGCATTATTTGGGGTGTGAACTGGTCTTGTGATTTGAAGTTAGGGCAATTTGTAGACAATTATTCATATAGCTAAAGGGAGCAAAGGATATATCATTTGTGGTAACGGTCCATAGGTTGTTTATTTATTGTGTAGATGTGATTTAAAAGCTGTAGCAAAATGTCCACTCGAGAAGTTTCAGTTCACGAACGAACGAGTTCAATTGAACGATTCCCTGACAAGAGCTTATGGAACTAGGCCATTTATGTTTACTTATGTAGGATATAAATGCAACGACCTTTGTAAGCCATATTGCCCAATATGCCTGATGATCCGCTTAACTAACGGAGAAACGCATCGCATAATTCCCACAATTAGTATCTCTGTGGTTTTCTCTTTCATTGCAACTTCGATCATGTAGCTCATGTCGAATGAGAAATGAATAATGACGTTTTCATCATGGTTTGGATTAATAAAATGTAAATCATCAAATCAGCTATTATTACATGGCAAGTTCAAAGGAACAATTCCGCAAAAGAAACGATCGGTTATATGTTCGACTAGTTCGAAAATTTGGTTCCTTTATTAAGTCGTTAATTTTTTCTCTCATTCGCATGATTCACTAGTACATTAGCTCACTTGATTCACTAGTATTCTGCCTCTTCTCAGGATCTACTTGAATATTTTCCATATTAAATATACAAAACCTAATCCCATTGTTGAAGATGAACGAAACTAAATAAATGAGTTAGTTCCTTTAGCGGAGTGAACCGAAAAAATCAAACCAACCATTACATTCCTTTATTACAGAATCTCCTTTCTTAAAAAAGTATCGGAATTATTTTGCAGAACTGTGATGATTATCGACAAGTTCTCTAGTTCCATCAGTTCATGTGACATTAGTTCTCCCACTTTCCCTCTTCTCAAGGTGCTGCTTGAAATATAATCCCAATGCCGAGGAAAATGAACTTCTGAATTGACCAAATGAACTGACCTAGTTCCCTTTGCGGGGAGAACAAAATTGATTGAACCAATTCTGGACGAGTTCATATAACATTAATGGTTCCTTTCTCTTCTTAAGGTACTGCTTGAATATTTTCCATATTTTTGCATAAAAATGAACTACGAACTATTGATCGAATGACATAGAACAGGGGTAGTCAACTTTTTTTTAATTATCGCCCACTTTTTCACCTCGAGTGATAGAAAAATATCCTTATCGCCCACCTAATCCACAGTGTTGTTTATTGATAAACTGCTATCATTTGTTAGATTTTTACATTTTATTAAGTAATTTTAATTAAGTATAGTGAAATATTGGGTATTTAATGGAATCCCTGAGACTGATGCTGCGAAATTACATATATAAAATCTGATTCTATTTTCGTCAAAAACAAGCGAAGGTCTCCCCTTTCAGAAATATTAAGGCGGTTTCTTTCTTTCTTTATTCATGATGTGGTTAACAGCACTAAATCCTGATTAGACTAAATATGAGGTAGGAAAAGATATTAATAATTTGAATACCTCTTTCCACATGTTTGGATATAAAAGAGGTACTTTTTTTGTTGCCACAACTTTTCATATCCGCCATTTTCGAAACTCTGTTTGCAATCTCCATCATATTTTTTTTTCTAATAGTTCTTCTTGATACTTTGTATCAGCTTCCTTAGCATTAGCTGTAAATGGATTTTTTATCCATTGGTACACCTTTAAGTTCAAAATGTCTTCAAATTCAAAATGTCTTAAAACATATACCGCCCACCAAAAAGTACGTATCGCCCACTAGTGGGCGGTGGGGACCAAGTTGACTGTCGCTGAAATAGAAAAAAGTATGGATCTAACAGAATGAAATGCAAGTTCTATTCCACTCACTCCATTGTGTATAGTTTTGCATTCGATTGTTTATTTAATCCTACACTCTTACCGACCTCTGCATTGGTGTTACAAACTTCGCATATGTATTTTCCAAATTATTTCGATATAAATGCTAAGTACAATATATCTAACAAGCCCAATCGAATGTTTACATTGTATATGATCGTTCTAACGACAAAGAACATGTAAGTAAATAAGAAGAACCGAGACAGAACATAACAAAGAAGAAGAAAACATACAATTAAATTAAAGATTAAAAAGTGTCTGTGGCATAGAAACACGCCACCACCAGCAAACACTCCAAAGTTTCTCTCTCTCCCTCCCTCTCTCTGTCAAGAAGACAGTGTTTTAGGTTTTACGAATTGCATTCATAAAAAACAGAAATGCCGACATTGGGATCACTTTCTGAACACTAAATAATATACGATTTTTTTTGTGTATTATATTCAACATTCTTACAAAATTAAGATATCTAGCCTACATATTTAATATGCTTTAAATTTTCAAATGCACTTTGCCAATAAACCTAAAAATGTAAAATAAATTCTTAAGAATTCACAGCAAAAGTATTTCCCACAATGGCATGGCAAAGAATGACAGCCTGTAAAAGGATTATAAATAAATTGTGTCAGGATAATTTAAGCATTTACTTGTCATGGCTATGAGAAACTAAACTAAATAATAGGGATTAAAAGAATTTATTCAAGTGTGTAAATCTAAACAAAATAGGCATTTGCATACAGAGTTAATGGAGAGTAGGGATGTAAGAAAAAAGAAAATAATGAAGTATTTAATATTGAGAAATATTGAGAAAAACAACAATTTAAAAAGTTACAGGAATAATTATCACAGATTAAATAGTAATATTTATTTACTCATAATTTTGTACAATCTCTAAAAAGGACCCTAAATAAAATCAATTTAAATTAATTCATCATTAACCAAATTCTTTTTTAACTAATTATCAAAAAATAGGTCCTATCAAAAATCCTTTCTTTCGCTTTTCGATTTTACAAAAAAGTCACACGCACTCTTTAAACAGAAGTTATTACAAATCCAATTATAAACATCTGGGCCAACTAGGCCAACAAAAAAAATCCGGCAAACGCATTAACTAATCACATGACCTAATTAAGGCTTAAATGAATGCGTACCGAATGGCAGTAAAGTACGCGCCCTCTCACACACACCGATTTTAATAAATCCTAATAATAACGACTAATGAACTCAACAACGAATGAATTACTAAAACACACACACACCGAGAAATGAAAAAGAAAATCAAAATTAGAGGAAACGTATTGGGTGGTGGTGATTTTCTTCTCTGTTATATTTTTACAAGTAACAACAAGCCAGAAATTAAAGCAGTTTTTTTCGAAATCCATTTTGTTAAGCATAATTTCAAATTAGTTATGGATGAAAAGAGCCGAGAAAAGAAGGCGTTTGAAATGGAGTTTTGAAAAGAAGAGGCAGAAAAGATCTCAGCAGCGACATCGACAGCTTAGGTCGGTTGGTTTGGTGGTGAGAGAAAAAAGAAGGTCAAAACGAAAAGTTAAAAATACGAGAATGTTATGCGAAGTTTTGAGTTGCATGTTGAAGAACTCAAAGATATGGTGGGAAATGTGTCAATTTCATATCGAATTTTGTGGTTAAATTTTATTAATCCTATGTGGATAAGGACATTTATGTTTACCTGCATTGCTTTTACATAGCTGCACTTAGTTTTTTCTCGACCAGGCACTCCTCTTTAGCAACCTTCCTCTGATCTACTTTTAATAAAATTCCTTTGCTGAATTTAGACACAGTCTCACAATTCTGGACTTTTTCAGTTTAACTGCACTAGACAGCCGCTATGTGTTATATATTTACGGAAAATGCATACCGAATAAGCTGACTAAATGAAGATAATTTTAGAATATTCAAACATGTTTAAATTTCATTCTCGCTCTTTTACATTAAACCATTATAAGGATAATAAGGTCAGAAAAATTCCAAATATGAGTTTAAGCTAAATTAAAGATACCTGCAGATAAGTGAATAAAAGGTTGCGGTACATGGTTGTTAGGTTTTTTACGTATTTACGACATTCCCTCAATCCTTTCCTTTTAATATTTTATATCACACACTTGAATACAAAAACACACATTGTTGAGATTCGACATATTGTGCAGCTAATGTCAATTTTGGCAGCTAAATTAAATAAATACCTAGATTGTTGAGACTGACACAAGTACGGAATATACACAAAAAATTAGGACAATAAAATCCAGTGCATATTTGTTTAAATATATCCAGATAACAAATGCCGACATATTGCTTGTGGTCAGCTAAAGTCAATAATGCAGTTAAATTTAAATTTCTCCATTCAGTGATCAAAATCAATTGAAAAAAATGTTTGTATGCGGTAAGAGACATATTTTTGGCGCTGATCGGATAAAGTCGCCACTGGGTTCCAATGTAGAAGTTATTGTTTGGACTTACCACTAGAAAAGTATTATACTGGGGTATTTTTTCTGAAACTTACCTAAAAGAAAGAAAATGAAAACAAGTGAAAAAGCGGTAAGTTCGGCCGGGCCGAACTTTGGATACCCTCCACCATAGATATATTGACAGGTACTAGAAATGAAAATATAGGGAACATACCAAAAAGTGGACCTATACCGACATTTCTAAAAACGGATTATGTAAACCATAATTAAAAATTTTAGAAAATTTTAAAGGATAATTATACTCTCAGCCTTATGGCTAATGAGGGTGTATAGACTTTAACACGGTGAAAATGTGTCTCATCGAAATATTGGTTCTAGACCCCATGTTTCTTTGGACCAAATCCGTTTCAGAAAATTTAGATTTCATCCAAACTTTGCCCATCTTATTATTTCTTCCAAGCTTAGTTCAAATTCTCGAACTTCCAATCAGGGGCTAGGTCTAAATGCGGCTATAGTTAATTATCGAACCTTACGTTCTAATTGTTTATCTCTCTATCCTCCGCAGGTGAAATGATTACAAAAGAGACTTAGAACCAAACTCAAAACGCGGAACAAATCAGATAACTATTTTAATATAAAAAAAGGGGGTTATATGGGGACTACCCCAAAAAGGGGGTGAATATTAAAAATTTTTGGTAGAGAGATTTGTTACCATATACGACTACAAATTACCAAATTGCAGCAAATTCGGTTGAAAAATGCGCTCAAGAACCCCCAAATACCGAAAATTGGGGGTACCCTTATATGGGGGCTATCCGAAAAAATGGACCAATATTCATAATTTTTGGTGGAGAGATTTGGAACCTATTAGGAACCCAATGTACCAAATTTCAGCGTATTCGGTTGAAAAACGCGCTCAAGAACCCCAAAATTCCGAAAATTGGGGGGTACCCTTATATGGGGGATATCCGAAAAAATTCACAAATGTTTATAATTTTTTGTGGAGAGATTTGGTACATATTAAGAACTCGAAATACTAAATTATAGCCAATTCGGTGGAAAAATACAATCAAAACCCCCAAAATACTGAAAATTAGGAGGTACCGTTATATGGGGGCTACCAGAAAAAGTGGACCTATATTTATAATTTTTTGTGGGGACATTAAGTACCCAATAAGAACCCAATGTACCAAATTTCAGCGTATTCGGTTGAAAAACGCGCCCAAGAACCTCAAAATACCGAAAATTGGGGGGTACTGTTATATGGGAGCTATGTCTAAACGTGGACCGATATATCCAATCTTCGAACTTGACCTGCCTGCAGACAAAAGACAACCCTATGCAAAATTTCAGCATCCTATCTCAATTCCTTCAGAAGATAGCGTGATTACAACAGACGGACGGACAGACGGACGGACGGACGGACGGACATGGCTAGATCGTCTTAGAATTTTACCCTGATCAAGAATATATATACTTTATAGGGTCGGAAATGAATATTTCGATGAGTTACAAACGGAATGACAAAATTAATATACCCTCCATACTATGGTGGAGGGTATAAAAAGGGGGTTATATGGGGACTACCCCAAAAAGGGGGTGAATATTAAAAATTTTTGGTAGAGAGATTTGTTACCATATACGACTACAAATTACCAAATTGCAGCAAATTCGGTTGAAAAATGCGCTCAAGAACCCCCAAATACCGAAAATTGGGGGTACCCTTATATGGGGGCTATCCGAAAAAATGGACCAATATTCATAATTTTTGGTGGAGAGATTTGGAACCTATTAGGAACCCAATGTACCAAATTTCAGCGTATTCGGTTGAAAAACGCGCTCAAGAACCCCAAAATTCCGAAAATTGGGGGGTACCCTTATATGGGGGATATCCGAAAAAATTCACATATGTTTATAATTTTTTGTGGAGAGATTTGGTACATATTAAGAACTCGAAATACTAAATTATAGCCAATTCGGTGGAAAAATACAATCAAAACCCCCAAAATACTGAAAATTAGGAGGTACCGTTATATGGGGGCTACCAGAAAAAGTGGACCTATATTTATAATTTTTTGTGGGGACATTAAGTACCCAATAAGAACCCAATGTACCAAATTTCAGCGTATTCGGTTGAAAAACGCGCCCAAGAACCTCAAAATACCGAAAATTGGGGGGTACTGTTATATGGGAGCTATGTCTAAACGTGGACCGATATATCCAATCTTCGAACTTGACCTGCCTGCAGACAAAAGACAACCCTATGCAAAATTTCAGCATCCTATCTCAATTCCTTCAGAAGATAGCGTGATTACAACAGACGGACGGACGGACAGACGGACGGACGGACGGACGGACATGGCTAGATCGTCTTAGAATTTTACCCTGATCAAGAATATATATACTTTATAGGGTCGGAAATGAATATTTCGATGAGTTACAAACGGAATGACAAAATTAATATACCCTCCATACTATGGTGGAGGGTATAAAAATATTATTATAACAATGGATTAAAGAAATAAATTGCATGGAGACAAAAAATATTGAAAATAAACAAGGTTTAAAAAATAGCGAAATTAGGAACTGCGAAACGGCTTCACTTCGAGAAGACAATTAAGTGAAACTAAGGGCACCAAAGTGCACAAGGCGTTTAATACACGTATATGGTTATTTACAATTGTCCCCACGATGTGGAAACGACACCACAGTTCCCCGATATAAACGTTATAGAAAATTTGTGGTCTTATCGGTAAATAAATTGAAGTCTCGACAAATATCTAACATTGTAGAATTGGAAATTGGCTGGAAAGAGATATGGGAAAAAATTGATCCTGCTTACTGCAAAACTGTTTAGAACCTGTTCCAAATAGATTAAAAGCCAATACGTAAAAATAAAGGAATGCCAACAAAATATTTAATGTTAAAAAAAGTACGAATTTTCAAATCTACTTTGAGTCACAGACAAAAGTATCCACATATGTGGAACTGATCGTCACTATTAAATTTATAAAAAAAAACATAATTAAACAATTAAAAAAAATTAATAGCAAATTATCAATGCCACTCTTAATACCCCAAGGGGATTATCTCTAAAAATAACATTATTTACGCTTGACATGATTCTTTTAATGGAGAGATGAAATAGTTTTAGGCGACAAACCACACCTAAATCATTTCATCATCATCGTCGTCAACAGCAGCAAAGACGACATTTTTTTTTGTCATTTTTTGCGTTTGCAATAATGCCGCCGCCAAAAAAGTCTAAAAAATATAAAATTTCGGTGTAGACAATTCTCACTTTGTTAAATTTGTGATAGGTAGGCCGACAGGCAGCCAACGTGAATGAATGAAAATGAATCTTATCATTAAGCAAATAATTGCTTAAATCATTTTTTTTTCTCCGCACACTCACACAACGGATCTAAAGGTGAGTCAAATTCAAGTTAAGAAAACAAAACCTCCAACTTCACCTTTTTGGT
The DNA here is from genome assembly GCF_032173495.1 of Musca vetustissima. Taxonomy (NCBI): domain Eukaryota; kingdom Metazoa; phylum Arthropoda; class Insecta; order Diptera; family Muscidae; genus Musca; species Musca vetustissima. The sequence goes on along the minus strand of NW_026876341.1, from coordinate 9,334 downwards.
TATTGTCACACACTCGAAAGTGACAACACTCTCACATGGCGGTGTAAATATTTCAAATATTTTTTTTTTTTTTTTTTTTTTTTTTGACAGACCGACCGAGTAGAGGTTCTGTTTTTAGGTTGTACTGTGGTCGTCCACGTAGTGTTATTTTTGAGGGTAGTTGTTCCAAAGATAAAACAATGAAAAAAATATGTCTTTCACTTCCCAGAATGAATCATGCTGAGCTCAAGACGCCGCCACATGTTCATTTTTATTACCATGACAATATTATTCTGTGTCTACGGAACACGGGGTACAACAACAACAAAATTAATAAAAAAAAACAGAAAATCAGAAAATCAGTTCAAAAATTATTCTAAAAAATATGGGCCATATATATGATTAGAAAAAAATCTTAAAAAAGCGCTGATTATTGGTCCATAGAAGGTTGAAAAAATCTGCGTCTTTGAGTCCATAGATGTTTGAAAAAAATATTTATAGAAGGACAAAAAAATTCTTATGGAAATATAGATAATTCGAACAATTTATCAAAAGATGGAAGCTCTGGGCTCATAGACACTTGGGATTCTTTAAAAAATCGGAACTTTGTATTTTAGGAAAAATACAATAAATTGAAGCTTCTGGGCCTATATACAATCGGGAAAATCTTTAAAAAATCAGCCCATGTATTTTAGGACACAAATTCTCCGAATCGGGGTTTTTCCCAAATAAATACAAATACATGTTGATAGTTATGTGGGTTCTCAAATATCCGTTATTTCTTTGAGACATCATTTTTGTAAAAATATATCTATCGTACAATACCGATAAGATCCCAGCTCAGTTGGTGTAGCAATAAATGCAACAAGTTCAAAAGGTTAACAGACAACGGAACACACCATCGTCATCATCATCATAACCTTTACTTAACTATGTTCATATGATCATTTTCATTCCCTTGCCTAACTCTTCGCCCTCTCACTCTCTCTCTCCCTCTTGATGCATTTTGGCCATTGTGCAGTGCCTGTGTGGTCTGCAACTCATCGCCGATGATGATGAAGAAGAATTCTCAAGTAATGTCATTGTAATGAAAACACGTCCAGAATGTTTAACCATTTTAAGTGGTTAGTTGACGGCTGCCAATAGTGTTTTGTGGACCATAAGTTGCCCCTTCGTCCGTCTGTCTGTCTGTCGTCTACACAGGTATTTCGTATGGATGGCCTCGGCATCTTCGCTGCTTTTTTCGTGTTTCCTCCTTTTTTGTTGTTGTTCTTGTGATATGGCTTGTTCAATATTTGTATTTATAACTGCAACAAGCATGATCATGCATAGTTTTGACCATATTTGTGGCGATGATACCTGTTTAAGGCCTCCGTCGTGTTGGAGTATATTTCTTCATCCTTTTTTTTTTTTTGTTTCAGTGCTCATCCAGAGCCACTACCAAAAACCAAACAAAGCAAAAAACAACAACAGTAAGAAAATCAACATCGAACTCAGGTATGGTTAGATAGGTACTAAACACTGCTTAATACCGTGAATGTGTGTGTGTATGTACTCTTGGTTTTATCTAGCCTTTGTAATCATTTACGTGCACGCAATATTGATAGATCTTTTCATCTTCCATACACTCGTTCTCTTCTTCGTTCGTTCACTTTGCAATCTCTCTGCTGCTATTGTGTGAATTCACGATTTCTTTGGGTATTGGTTACCCAGAAACAACAACCAACCGCTACCGCCTACCTCCAACACCGATGACCAAACCACTTGAGAATGTTTGCAACAAGTAAATGCACACATTTAATACTAATGACGATGGGTATCATAAATGATTCGAACATTTTAACACCTCTATCAATGATGGCAACGACACAGTGTTTTGCAGGGGATTTTTTTGTGGGAGGGATATTAAGAATTATTAATTCAAACAATAATAAAAAATGTAACGGGAAATTTGACGATTTAAGAGACCCTTCGGAAAAATGGAATTACTTGAAGCAGACAATAATGTGACACTCCATTCGTCCAAAATTTAAATTGTACTTGCTAATTATTAATTTTTTGTTATTCCTAGAATTGATTCAAGCCATGAGAATGTGTTCCTATTGCCTCCTATATGTTCCTGCCTTATGTTCGGTATTTTGTTTTCTTAGGTTTAGGGTCCATTTTTAAACAAAATTTTCTAACAATCAGATACAAGTATAGGCGACCTGATTCAGTACAAAACTAGAAATTTGATATTCCATGATATTCTTGAGGATACTCTTAAAAAACGACATCTTTAGGTGGTTCAATTTTGCCCAATCACTTCAACCTTGATATAACTCCCTTGTCAAATCCATTCATTTCAAATAAAACCTATATATAAGGCCTAGGTTTAACCCACCGCGGAATATTGGACTCTGTCAATTACGATAGATAGGTTACGAATGTAAGCCTGTTCCGGGTATGGAGGGTGATTTCTCTAAAATTCTTTTCTGGTTTATTCGACCGCGGAATATTGGCTTCTGTCCATTGGCGCCCATTTGACCATCACAATAGATAGATTGCGATTGTACGCCTGTCCCGGGACTGGTTTACCCACCTTATGAATGTGGTGGTGTGATCTCTCTAAAATTCATTTCTGTAAGATATAGTGGCTCCCAAGCCCATTCTAGGACTTATGTGAATAATGTAGGTTGATCTATCTTTAATGCATCCCTGGCTGCCAAACCGCACTCTAGGACTTCAAGTAAATCCTTCAAATAATGGTCCTTGTTTATCCGACCGCGGAATATTGGACTCTGCCAATTGGCGCCCAATTGTGGTGTGATCTCTCCAAAATCAATCCTTGTTTATCCGACCGCAGAATATTGGACTCTGACCATTGGCGTTCAATTGACGATAGTTATGTAACGAATGTAAGACTGTTCCGGGTCTGGTTTACCCAGCCTCCGAATATGGTGGTGTGACCTCTCTAAAATGCATCCCTGTAAGACATACTGGCTCCCAATCCCCACTCTAGGACAATCCACTCTCCCCATTCTAATATCCCATTTTTTTGATGTTCCGATGTGCCCAAAAAGCCTCTGTGTATGACACATTGGCGCCCAATTAAAAACTATTATGATACATATGTCAGTATGGCGAATGGCTCCGGTTTACCATGTTTAAATGCACACGCTGGGGCCCAATTAAACATCAATTTGAGACTGCACACAATGGGTAAACCAGCCTCCGAATAGGGTTTGGTGATCTCCAATATTCGCTAATATCCCATTTTATGACGTTCCGATCCCTCCAAATAGCCTCTGCGTATGACACATTGGCGCCCAATTAAACATTATTATGATACATATATCAGTATGGCGAATGTCACCGGTTTACCAGGTTTAAATGCACACGCTGGGGCCCAATTGAACATCATTTTGAGACTGCACACAATGGCGCCCAATTAAACAGCATTTTGAAACTTCTGTTCTGGTTTACCCAGCCTCCGAATAGGGTTTGGTGATCTCCAATGATCGTTAATATCCCATTTTATGACGTAACGATCCCTCCGAATAGCCTCTGTGAATGCCACATTGGCGCCCAATTAAACACTAATATGAGACCTATATCGGAAATATTAATGATGAATTTGAGAGATTGCTAAGCAATGAACCTATACCTGGTTCCGCTCAATTAAACACTACTAAACATCATTTTTAGCCATCTATCCGGCTTCAAAATCTTTGTCTGTATAGAACAATATTTTTTCTATCACCCAGAAGTATTTCTTTTTAGTCCGGTAAAGGGTCTCTCGTTCATCAGCAAACTATCGATTTTCGTATAGGTTTCCTCCGTATTTGAACATAAATTTTTCAGAATATAAAGGCTAAATCTCATACAAAATGTCGGGTTTCCTCTATATTTTTCTTCTGTTTAATGGACGAGATCCTATATTCGCCTTTAATTTAATAACACGAGTCGACTTCCGCTATTTTTGACTGTTGGAATCGGTTTTGACTTTAGGCTTATTCCTTCATATTTGGCGTCACTCGAGTGTCTCGCGTCTAATATGTCATTGTCTAGTTTTCCGTTTTAAACAAAAAGTCTGGAAGACTACCATTTGAAGTCTATTCCACAAACAATATTTGAAATTAGTTCTTATCAAAAATACCTATTATTTTGAACTTCACAATAACTCTAAAATTCTAACCTCTCCAATTTAACATCTTTTTTTTTTGATATTTCCGATATTTACCATTAAGGTAGGCCATAACAATTAACCAAATATGTAAACCAAAAAATGGAAATTTAAATTCTATGAAAAACAAAAAACTGAACATAATCAAATATTTAAATAACAATTAATATTCCCAAAGAAAAAATGACTACCAACAACAAAACATACGATATTACACTGCATATAGTTTTCCAGTCAACAAAGCAGCCAAGCCCAACAGTGTGTGGGACAGCCAAACTCTCAACTACAAAGGGGGAAAGAGGAAAAACAAATTAATTATTCATTTGATAGTTAACAGAATGGTGGTGGAAAAAGGGCCATCTTTTGGTGTTATAACATTAATTTTTCAACACAGACATGCACAAACAAAAACACAGAGGGCCCAAGGAAAACAAACAGCAAAAAGAGTATTACCAACAAAAAATAAAGTATTTCACCACAATATGTCGAAGAAAGAGTTTCGAAAAGCCAAACTAAGAAGGTATCTGCCCCTCCCCACACACACAAATACTGGAATGTTTATAAGGTAACAAAAACTAATTAAGTAGTTATTTGCTTGTTAAATGCTAACAAACAACAAGACCAACAACATCAGCAACTATAACATTTGTGGCAACATCACCAAAATGTTGGCTAAATAAACTCCCAAAAAATTGTATTTCACAAAGAATTCCTTTTAGTGGCAAGAACCACCATCAACATATTAGCGGAGATGATGAGGAGATGCTGTTCCCAAAAAAATTAACTCCAACTTCTTTGCTTTTCATATGCAACGCAACCAGAAAAAAACCATTGGCGCTTACAAACATTTACATAATGCTTGTCGTCCTCGCTTTAATAAGTGAGTATCTACAGCCCGGTCATATATCACAATCACACATACCACAACCAACCAATTGCAGAAGTAGGAGCAAAAGAAGAAGTAAAGTGGCATTCCTTTTGTTAACACACAGCCATACATATTCATATGTATAGTACATTTACTTGTTGTTGTACTATATATGTATGTATATAGAGTGGCTCCCAAAGAAGCCTTCAAGCAGCAGCATCAGCCTCCTCCTGTTAACATAATCGAAAGGAACGGGGCACCAACTACGACGACACACAAAAAGTTGTAAAACCTTAACATACCCAAACCTGAGTGAATCTTTGCATGCATATGCAGGACACAATACCGTGCAATCTTGTGACTAAGTAAATCGCGATGACATGGTAGGTAATCATCCACAACGACTGGGGAATCATGTACGGGGGCAAAAATGTGTTGTGGGTTTCGCAAAGCGACCAAACTGGAGATATTCTCGATTTGGTAACCCTTGGAGATACCACTCAAGGGTCATCGTGCTGATCACCATTTCTTACGTTCCATCTGCGGTTTATGAGTTCTGTTGTAAATTGTTTAAATGCACATGGTGGCGCCCAATTAAACATAATTTGGAGAGTTCTGGTTCTGGTTTACCCAGCCTCCGAATATGGTGGGGTGATCTCCAATAATTTCTAATATCTATATATTTTATGACGTTCCGATGTGTCCAAATAGACTCTGTGTATGGCACATTGACGCCCAATTAAACACTAATATGATATCGGAGATATTAATCGTGAATTTGAAAGATTGCTAAGCAATAAATACTTGACTATCCAACGGCTGAATGTGACACCTCGACTTAGTTTAAATGCACTCGATGTCGCCCTCGACTTAGGGATACCATTCAAAGGCCATTCTGCTGATTCCCATTTATTACGTTGTAAAGAACTGAGAGTTTTGTATCCTCGTTACATTGTTGCTATCCTTTTCATCACCAGGGAAAGTTGCTTTGATGGACATCGAACAACGTAATCCTATCGGATTTGATCGATCAAAGGTCACGACAAAGAGCTTCGAAGAAGTTACAAAGTATAGTAAATGACTACTAGTGGAGAGACGAAATTTTATCCGATAGGAAAGACTTCACACGAGTCCTTAAAACATAATGTAAGGTGGCTCACGTCTCGGCACACACAAAAAAGAATATTTTTAAAATTTCATTCATAGTTAATTTTTCCATATTTTTTTGAATACAAGTAACAAATTTTATAACCATAGCAAGCCACTATTTTTTTCAAAAATGAAAATACTTGATTAATAACACAACTATATTCTCCAGGAATGTACGCCCTTGCAAACTAACGATCAGCTCAACTCAAACGGATTCTTACGCTCATTTGTTACTCTCACACATACATTCACAAATTGTCATCATCTTACCGTGTGTATCACTGATCTACTTAACCACTATTTGCGCTCATTTTCCCCTCTCTCTTTTGACAAAAACAAATGTTGCTAATATCCGCCGAGTTTCGACTCCCTCGATGGTGACTAGTTTTGCATTCCATTGTTTCTTTATTTCAGACACTCTTGGTGTTGCAAAATTCGCATATGTGTTTTCCAAATTATTTCGATTAAAATGTTGACATACAACAAGCCCAAAACAAATGTTTATCATTGTGTATGGTTGTTCTAATGATTTACTAACATGAAACATGTCAGAAAATAAGAAGAAACGCACATATGAATACTTAGACGACATAATAGGTTCTTCATAAAGTGTGTAACATAGGGAAATCAAACATGGGAGCACTGCACTTTTTTGTTGACACATTGTTGAAAAATTACCTAGACCTAAACTTCCTAGAGCAAAAATCTTTTAAAATTAATTGATTAAATGGCAGACGGTTCAGTTGGCATTTCGAAAGTGTGCAACAAATATGGGAGCTCTGCACCTTCTTCTTAAGGACACGACGCAGCGATACTAATTGTAGTAAAAATGTCACAGCCCAAAATTATACGGAGCAAAAAGTTTTAAAATTATTTAATTACGTGGAAGACATAATAGGCTCTTCATCAAGTTGTTCCAAAGACATATCAGAAGTGAATAACATAGGGAAATCAAATGTGGGAGTAATGAACCTTGTTAAGGAAACAATGCATAACATATCTCATGCATTGTTTCCTTATAGTAAAAATTTGTAAATTAAATGAAGCAAGAAGTTTTTGTTAATTATTTTATTACTTGGAAAACATAAAAGCACCTCCTAATGCGTTTCAGTTAGTATATAACATGAGGAAGTCAAATATGGAAGTACTGCACCTTATTAAGAAAACGACGCAGGCGGTATATGAAGACTGTTGTAAAAATGTCCTGTAGAACGAGGAAAGGGTGCCATCTTTATAACTTATAAAGTTGAACACAATAAATAACAGTCACGTATCGCCTACTTTATAAGTTGTAGTGCCCCCCGTTTTTAATGTCTCCATGTTATTCACTATCTATATATCTATATTATACTAGACAGTCTTGCAGTCAAAATAAGTCCAATGTATCCACACAACAATTCTCTAAAATGATATAATTATTCACGAGCTTTCATAAGCGAATCCCTTACATTTCTAAGAGCTGCCTTATATACTCATCTAAGGTAAGATCCTACATCTTTAGTATATTCAACGTTGAACCTACCCCACCTCCCCAACAATATGTAGGGTACACTCACACATAATGAAGAATGTTGTACAGCCTCTATAAGTACAAGTACACGGGACTCACTCTCTGATTCATGAAGTTTTCGGTCCGTGAGAACGTACACGAAAACACTAAATGAAAGAAAACAAGAACGACAAAAACAACAACAACAGCCGCGGCATTAAAATTTGTTTGGTTTAAGGAATGCAATGCATACCAAAAGATTGAGGCCAGGTTGTAGTTTTGTTGTTGTTGTCTTTTATTTTTCTTTAATCACAACAACAACAGCAACAGCACCACCACCACCTACCAATACAAACAAAATGCAAAAACCCCAAGAAAAAACTCTTTAGTATAGTAACACCCGCTAAGGGCAGCATCTTGGCTGGTCGTTTGTTTTGGTTGAGATGGCCAGAAACCTTTATGGGCGAGAGGGATTCTCACATTTTATGCAAACCTGAGCAGCCAAAGCCACATTTACGCTCAGCTGAGAATCCCAAATGTATACGATTCTACAGCTTCAGCTTCATCAATGGAATGTGGCCTCCACGTTTGTCCACAAGCGAACGAACGAACAAACAAACACACAAAGAAAACAAAAGCGGAAGAAGAGCGCCTTTGAATTCAGCAGTGAATGGAGTAACCAAACAAAAACCCAGCAGCATCCAAACAGCAGCTTTAGCAACCGAATCTTTAAACATGCTGCGAGTTTAACTTAACTACTCCTTACCTTCTGCTCCCATCTTCTGGTGGTGGCCCAAACCCCAAGTATTACAAAGAAAGAAAAAATGTTGCTGCTGCCGCCGTAAGATGATAATGATGACGATGAAGACACGGCGACGATGATACACCATCATCATCGTTGGCGTAAAGATTTTTGTTTCGTTAAGGAATGCACCGTTTTCATTACTCCAGACACATGCGATGATTAATGACGAGGACAGTGTTTTGGAGTTGGGAACCAACCGAGGAGTGCACATTGCACACACCGCCGTCGCCGCCAAATGGTATGGGAGAATCTTGGAGAGGTTGAGGTGTATTTTTTGTATTGTTGTTGCTGTTGTCATCAGCAACCAAACACGGCCTGCATGTTCTTTGTTCGAATAAAGAAAAATGAGAATAAATTTAAAAGAAGCAGAAAAAAAATTGTGAACCTGCATATTTTTCAATAAAAAGTATTTCATTTCTGTAATGGTCACAGAATAATGGTCCTTCGGGGGAATTGTCAGTCTCGTACTTACAAAGCAGATGAGTGATGAACCCAGTGCTAGTTGATTGTCCACCCAGCAATCACACATAAGTGTTGACACTAAGCCAAAATCATTGCTATAATTATCTTGAAAGCCCCATAAAAGGTCGAAGGTTCACAAAATTTACTTAAAGATTGGGTGCGTCCCACTGACAAAATTAAAATATGAAGTTGTTGGTAATCAAAAAATAATGGTCCTTCGAGGGCGTTGCAAATCTACTACCATCGAAGGAAAGCAATGATTAGCCAAGACTAGTTTTGTCGAATCAAATTAATTTATCTGTGCATATTTTTCAATAAAATATTTCATTTTAGTAATGGTCATTAACGACACAATGGTCCTTCGATGGAGTTGTCAGTCTCGTACTTAGAAAGGAGATGAATCCTGTGCTAATCCAT
>NW_026876340.1:0-19625 GCF_032173495.1 Musca vetustissima | reverse complement strand
TCTATTTTGTGATCATTTTTGGCGTATGAAGTAACTAGATCGCCAAGTAACTATCTATATAGCTATATAATGGCAGACAGTTGATATTTTTTGAACAACTGGGAATAGTCCTATACTAAAAACTGTTTACACATTTATAATTTTATTATTTCGTATAGTATACAGAATTTTGTACTCTATATATACAGATATATAAACAACATTTATTTATTATACTATAAAATATTCAAAAAAAAAAAAAAAAAATACATTGAGTAACAATAAAGTGTATCTGGCATCTTAAAACGATTTCGCAATTAATTATTCATTAATTCGTTATTATTCGGTATGAGACGATGAAATAACAATCGAGTGAAAATAAAAGTAAATCAAATTCCCTTAGAATGTTTTATTTAAAATATGCGTGAAATTAATAAATAAATGGTAGCGTTATCGTTCATTAAACAATTTCTTAATGTGAACATCCAATTGATTACATCGCTTTTGAAAGGGGAACCAATTGATATGAATTAGTTTTTGGGAAATTCATTTCCTCTTATTAAGTTCATGGGAAATATCCGTGACATTGGGAAATCTGAAAAGTAATTTCCAAGCAATTAATGCTTGCAAAAATATTTACTTCCTATGACGTTATCATTTTTGCATCAGAAATTTAGAAACCATTAGTTAATTCAACCTGATGACAATTACAAACAAATAAATAAATAAGAAGTAATGTTTTATGAGTTTAAAATTGTGTAGAGCATTCTTCCAAAAATAACCAGTAAGGATAGTTCAAAAGTCAAACAGGCCGACTATATGATACCCTTCACCATTGTTTGGTTATTGACCGTAGGATTAAAAAAGAAATTAAATTTTGTAAATTAAGTATAGTAATAATTTACAAATAACAAAATAAAAAAATCTGTAAAATTTACACAAATTGGCATTAATTTGTACATTACACCTAACATTAGTTAAATCACTCTTAATATAGAAAATAAAGGTCTGAATGTACCTGAAATTGCTAGAGTTAGTAGATATCAATAAATAATTCTTAAAATAAATAAATATTTGAAATAAAAACTCTAAAGATAGAAATTAGCCTAAATAGCGATTCGATTTTGAAAGGCTTTATTGAAGATGGCCGGAATATTTTTGTAATATATGGGGAAATATCGATTAATATTAACATTTATTATATCAAATCGATTGTTCGAGTAGTACAAAACATATTTGATCGAAAAATATATCAGTCACAACAGAATAGACAGAGATAAACACCGTAAGGAAAGAATTCAGTTGTTTGGTACACCATTTAGATAAAATTGGATGGGAATTTATATGGAAGCTATATGAACCGATTTCAACAAATTACGATTTAAATCCAATACTCACTGCAATATTTCATGTAAAGCAAACAAACATAAGCTCCTCGGTGCACATTCGCATGAAATCTAATTCTGAACCGATTTCAATGAAACTTCACATACATTAAACTAAACCTTATTCAGTGATCTGTGCATTTTTTGCATTTTTATTTTGTCGCAATCGGGTAAATATTGGGAGTTTGGTGTACCATTTAGATAAAATCGGACGAAAGTATATATGAGAGCTATATTATATATATATATATATGAGCAAAGAAGTGACTTGCGCCAAATTTCATCCAAATCGGATCATATAGGAGGTGATGCAAATGTGGTATAGGTTGGTAATGTGGTATAGTCACTTTATTTGTAAACTGAAAATTTTAGAATAACAGAAACATGCTCTATAGTTTGCTGTTCTCAAAAAATAAGATAGCAGTGATATGTTTAATTTATTTAACTCACGTTGAGAATCAGTAGCAAAAATTAAATTTTTCATGAAATTGTCCAAACACCGCGAATTTTTGCATGGAGAAGGGGATCGGGTCAAAGAATAAGCCTGCCTGTTTTGAAAAGATTGGTCAATATTTAGCGGGTCAAATGGACCCTGACATATGTGTGAAAAATGACAAAATTTGTATTCTATAGCGTATATATTTACTCCTGAAGGACATAGAGCATACAAGTTGATAGTGTATACAAGAGGAGTGGTTTGTCTTTAAGTAGATACGAATTATATTGTCGTATGTACTCGGATGTGGGAGTTACACGTAAATATTTATAGGTGCTTATGTATTCGGACATTATTTAGTAAACCATTATCACACTAGAGGGCGAAAATATACCGCTGATCGCTTTGAAATTTTCTCGAGGATCCAGGTATTGTAAAGGACAACGCCTATACTTTTCAGTGTCGGTCAGATAATAATACTGGAATGAAGTGAACCGAACATTTAGTTTTTGTGTTTTTTCCAGTCGACCTATAGGCCACAATTGAAAGCCGAACATCACAACACAATCCCCGATGAAGGGAATTTGGACAAGTAATTAAATATGAATGAATATTAGTAATATTTGTTGACCTCTAGTTAATCAAGAGGGTGCAAATTTCGGGAAATATTTTCCATGCTCAGAATATAGAATCACAGAAAGTTAGATTTTCGTGGAAGTTGTGTAGGGTATCATATGGTCGACCCCGTCCGACTATGCTGCTCCGCTCACTGCTTTTGTTTTAGAGATGTATTTTAATCTTTATTATTAAAGCAAATGTTCGATTGACCACATATTTACCAATTAAAAAAACCATACGTTTATTCAGTAAACACAAGTGCATGTAATGTGGTATACCTTGAGTCTGCATGAAAAAACGCCAGCACAAGACAAAATCCCATTATTATTTGAAACATTTGTACTCTACGAGAGTCTACCATGAATCACAAGGATGAAAAACAAAGGCTATGAGTTTTAACAACATCTCCATACAAAAATTAAATATTGCCATGTGTAGACATTATTATATAATAAAAATTAAAGTTGCACCCACATTTGCATCACCTCCTATACATGTGACCTGTACTGTCTTCTGAGGAATAAAAACCTGATTATTTTGGCATCAACAATATAAAACAATAGCTCATTTATTCGGAACTGTTAATGTGAATCATTATTATACATATATATGTATTTTTATTTTAGAATATACATCAAATCATATGAAAAACATCAAATTAGAATATTTCAAAAACCTATAAAATTGTTCGGAACATGATTTTAAAATATCCATGAAAATACCTTTTAGACATCAAAATCATTAAGACGGTAATACCAAAGATATTGAAATAGTGGATAAAAGTTAAGTGCTAATGCGGGTCTGTCAACAGGAAAACGCACAATAACTCAAGATATAAGGATGTCATATTTTACGAAAGCATTCCTCATTCGATTTGACTGATGATATTTCTTCTTAAAAATAACCTCCATTAGCCGCAAACAAAGGTATGCAATGTTTACTTCTTGTATTTTAGAGTTGCCAACAACAAATTTATCATACCATAACACAGCCTTAAACTTTACCTATTGTGAATTTGTCATTCTGGGTTCTTCATATTTTCCCCAAAGGTTTTCATCCACATAAGAAATTTTGGACTACTCCAGACCATGCTCCCAATTTAATTGCATAATGTAATTAAAACAAATAAAAGCAAATAATACCCTTTATATGGGGACTATTTTATTGCATTATGTGGTAGTAGGTTGTTCGCATTTTTTTACAACCGAATTGTCAGGACTACAGAGTGTGGCTTCATATTGGTTAAGTTTATAAATTCCGCGATGACGAGGAGTTATAGTATCAACCTTAATCATACCTCTGAACTAATATTCATTTTCTATGCACATATCTCGAATATCTGGAATATATAAAAGAATGTATGATACTCCGTTAAGTACACATACAAGTACACATTGTGATATTATCAATTAATATTTGTTTAGTACTTACGCTAACGTCTACTGTGTTTCATCTCTCCGTTATCAACACATATGGGAATAAAATTTGTGCACAAAATTAAAAATTATTGACATTATAATTTTTACATTAAGCGAAAAAAAATTTTGAGATTTGGACCTTTCTTTAATTTAAATAATTATAACACCCTTAAAAAATCGAATATTAATTCAATAAAAGTATGCATCAGCAATAATTGGAAGATATTCAGAAGCGAAATGTAGTGGGTTATCATCATAGCTGGTCTAAAAACAAAATGTGTCCATTACTTGACAAATTAAGTTTAGTTGATCCAACGGGAAAAATACTAAAACTATTATTTCGAGGATACATAGAGGAAACGACTAACTCAATTGCCAAAAATTCTATCTTTGATGCATTAAAACTTCCCCACCGAGCTCCCGAAGTTTCTGGCGAGCAGTGTTGCCAATTTAGCACTTTTAGTGCTAGATTTAGCACTTTTTGAACTCGTTTAGCACCAAAAAAATTGATCTAGCACCTAGCATTTATTTTAGCATTTTTTAATTTCTTAGGATTTTTTTTACAAAATTTTGGTTTCAATCCAAAAAATCCCGTTTTTCGATTTCATATTGACGCATTGAATTTTCGCTATGTTTCACGCGATGAATTTGAATTTCCAATGGTCGGATACTTCATGTGGTGACTATGACATTGTCTGTTGGTAGATTGTTTATTTGGGATAATGAAAAACCAAATTAAGTTGTACATTTTATGAGAGCGATGTAAAAATAATGAACATGAATTATGTTGGAACTTTCTGAAAACAAGTATATTATTCAGCGGGAAAGTTATAACCACTTTATATTACCGAAAAGGTGTGCGTACCCCTTTATATTGGAATTGTGCCAGAATAAGGACCAACATAGAAAGACTCCGGCTAACATATTTTTATACCCTCCACCATAGTATGGAGGGTATATTAATTTTGTTTTTCCGTTTGCAACTCATCGAAATAATCATTTCCGACCCTATAAAGTATATATATTCTTCATCCGCGTAAAATTCTATGATGATATAGCCATGTCCGCCTGTCTGTTGCAATCATTCTAGCGACTAGAAGAATTAAGATAGATCGCCAAAATTTTGCATAGGGTCGTCTTTAGTCTGCAGGCAGGTAAAGTTCGAAGATGAGCTTTATCGGTACACGTTTAGGCATAGCTCCAAAAAAAGGGTTCCCCCCAATGCTGCAATTTGGTATTTTGTAGTCGCATATGGTAACAAATCTCCCTTCCAAAAATTATTAATATTCGCCCCCTTTTTGGGGAAGTCCCCATATAACCCCCTTTTTATATCCTTAACCACACTGTGGTACAGGTATTATGTCTTTGTGCAAATGTTTTATATTAAAATAGTAATCTGATTTGTTCCGCGTTTTGAATTTGGTTCTGAGACTCTATTGTAATCATTTCACCTGCGGAGGAAAGCGAGATAAAAAATTAGATCGTAAGGTTCGATAATGAACTATATCCGCATTTAGATCTAGCCCCTGTGTGGAGGTTCCAGAGGTAGTGGACTGATATTAACCATCTTCAAATTTGAACTCAGTTTGGAAGAAATAATAAGATGGCCAAAGTTTGGATGAAATCTAAATTTTCGGAAACGGATTTGGTTCAAAGAAACATGGGGTCTAGAACCAATATTTCGATGAGGCACATTTTCACCGTGTTAAAGTGTACACACCCTCATTAGCCATTAGGCTGAGGGTACAATTATCCATTAAAAAATTCTGAAATTTGTGGTTTACATAATCCGTTTTTAGAAATGTCAGTATAGGTCCACTTTTTGGTATGTTCCCTACATTTTCATTTATAGTACCTGTCAGTATATCTATGGTGGAGGGTATCCAAAGTTCGGCCCGGCCGAACTTAACGCCTTTTTCACTTGATTTATATTAAAGTCGCTGTTGGAAATGAGATTATACACCCTTAAAAGTACGCAAATGGGACGGAAATTGATAATTGTCTTCATATTTGTAAGCAATGTGAAATTACAGATATTTACCTTAACCAAATTTGGACATTATTAGTATTTATATTTTAGTAGGTAGATTTCAAACACCATCAAAAAAAAAAAAAATATATATATATATTGATAAGTTCTAGTAAGAAGACTATATGTCCAGGTAGAACACAATATACAAATATACAGCAATTTAAATTGAAAATGTGTCTAAAAGATTAAAAAACAAATATTAGGGGATGGTGTACCCTAAAACGACCGATGGTGTACCCTAATCGACCAATATCAAATTTCATAGGAGTAGTACCAACGTATGTGCAAAATTCCAAAGCTCTGTCTTCAATATTGCGACCTCAATCGGACGGACATGGCTAAATCGACAACGAATTGCCGATAAGAATAAATGGGGTTTTTTATTAATATTTCATTGTTAAATTTTAAAAATTTTGTTCTAGAAATTTTTAGCACTTTTTTCTGGCACTTTTTTAAATTTTTTAGCACTTTCTAGCATTTTTTCAACAAAATCTAGCATTTTTCCTCAACAAAGTTTTGGCAACACTGCTGGCGAGTCACTGTAGACCAGTGTTGGGCAAAATTAAATTGAGAGCAAGTTTGTGCGAGCGTAACTGAGAATTCACAATTAAAAACGACTGACGCAAAGAGAAAGAAAGAGAAAATATGTTTACCAATCGACCCTTTGTTACGGTAGCGTATATGGGTAAGCATGCCAGCTGTAGACGTTTGTGGCCTAGCATTGTCCTGGTGGAACACGACACCTCTCCTGTTTGCCAGTTCTGGTCGTTTCTGGTCAATTGTAAATGTTTAAAACAGTTTTATGGTCGATTTTTATCTCCTGGGCGATATTGCGACTACTAACATGTCGGTCAACTTCGATAATTTCTCCGACTTTATCGATGATCGGCCTACCTGTGCCAGGTGCATCTTTAACATCAAAAATTCCTGAACGGAATTACAGTAAAGGAACCATAAACACCATTCACAATTCTAGCCGAAAAACTGTAAAATGTACCGAATTTTCTCTTTGCTCACTTCCATTTTGAACACCTGAATGCACCAAACAAAAAACAGCAAAATAATTTTTTACTGCGAAATCCTGGGCGATATTGCGACTACTAACATGTCGGTCAACTTCGATAATTTCTCCGACTTTATCGATGATCGGCCTACCTGTGCCAGGTGCATCTTTAACATCAAAAATTCCTGAACGGAATTACAGTAAAGGAACCATAAACACCATTCACAATTCTAGCCGAAAAACTGTAAAATGTACCGAATTTTCTCTTTGCTCACTTCCATTTTGAACACCTGAATGCACCAAACAAAAAACAGCAAAATAATTTTTTACTGCGAAATATCACCCTTCCAACGAGCATAAATCAGAAATTGTTTGATCGATACTTTACGAGAAATCTATCAGTACAGCCATCTGCCGAAAAATAATAGATTTCTCTTTCCCCAACCTAATATCTGAAATGCATATACATATTTCAAGTGAAAAATATTTCATTCCGATAGACCCCTTTTTTATTCTATTTATTCTATACATAACGCTAGTAATCAATTCACCGTTTGTTACAGCTCCAAATATTCACCTAAGATCCCATAGCGGTTTAAATTCACATAGAAATAAAAGTACTGCCAATAAATATTTCAACAAGAGTGATTTTTCAAAGAAATTTGTTGATCGTATTAGATATTTTCGTTTCGTTTGTCGTAACATCTCCCATTGGCTTTAATTGTGGGTGACAAACCAACAACCACAACAGCGTTTGTTTTGTCATCGCTATTAGTCAGCGATTAACACAATGGTTTAGTTGGGGGAGAAACCATAATCAAGACCGGAAGTCTTCCAATAACAAATTCGAGTTCGAACTGGAAACGTCATTTAACCATTCGGAAATTATTTATTTGCCGATTGTCCCATTGTTGCCATTATTTACATTGTTTTTGTTCCATTATTCAGATTGTAATAAAACCCATATATTTTATTGGCGTTTCTTTGTTTGGTTTGACACTTATTACCTGTCTTGGCTTGACTAGATCTGCCAGTGAAGGTCACCGTGCAGCTTTTGTATCCACTATTGTTGTGATCGTTTGTTGGTTTGTTTTTATCTGCGGAGTATCGATGTTTGTCACTGCGACTGGCCATATTTGTCACTCTTTTCTTTGCCACAAAAAGACACAAAGAAATCTATCGTTCGAAATGTTTTTGGCTGCTCGGAATCATCGTCGAGTTTGCTTTGGTTTTGCATTAATTAGCCGTTTTTGCAAGCGCCGAATTGATACAAACAAAACAGAGCCTAAACGCACCAAGTATTCAATCTTATCGGCGAGAAATAAAACAAATGTGCCTGCAGAAGATTTTTGGTTATATCTTTTAGTTTCAAAGCCAATACCGTAGCGATGGGGCTTATTTTAGTAGTGGAGTAGTCTCTGGGTTTCTCCCAGTATATATCAACAACCGACATGTTGACAATTACGTAGTCGGGAAGAAGTGAACAAATTTTGAGTTTGAAACAGATACACAAACAATAACAAAAATATTTGACAAAGTGCTTTTTCGAATGTCATCATTAATTAGTTCAAATCGAATTTTAACTGTGATTAAAATTCAAACCTTTCCACATCGCGTAAAATTTGTTCAAATGTCATATTTGTTGGGATATTCCACATGTCCCCAATGCTATGCTACTTCTAATGTTTACATTTTGATGTTGTAAATTAACAAAAAATGATTTTATTATAGTAATATGTTTGTAATGCCAAAAATTTTAATCTAAGATCCACCCAAGTCCGACTTGGAGTAAGTGTATGGGAATTTGGGTATATTTAACTGTTATATCCTGTCAGATGTCGACATTTCGAAGGAGCATTGACATGAAATTTAATGAAATTAAATATTTAATCAGTATATATATATATATATGAGTGTGTGTGTGAACCGACTAACATCAGTATTTAGTGCACCATTTACTTAAAATCGAACGAAAATATATATGTGAGCTATATGTAAATAAACATAGAGACGTTGATACATTATTTACTTGAAATCGGACTAAAATATATATGGGAGCTTTAACTAAACCTGAACCGATTTTCACGAAACTTAGCACCCTATGCGAAATTTCGTGCAATTCTATAGAAATATAGATGCTTTGGTGCACCATTTACATGAAATCGGAAGAAAATATATATGGGAGCTTTATCTAAATCTGAAGTGATTTTTATGAAACTTTACACACATCATTCCAGACTCAATTCAGTACTATAGCCAAACTTCGTACAGATCGATATATAGGGGCTTTGGTGCACCATTTACATAAAATCGGATAAAAATATATATGGGAGCTATATCTACATCTGATCCGATTTTCCCAAAACTTAGTACACATTACTCTATACTCCATTCAGTACACAATGCAAAATATCGTGCAAATTCAAAAATATATTAGGGACCTTGGTGCACCATCTACATTAAATCGGACGGAAATATATATGGGAGCTATATCTAAATCTGAACAGATTTTCTCCAATTTTAATAGGGTTCGTCCTTGGGCCTAATAAATGAGCAGTACTAAATTTCATCCAAATCGGATAATAAATGCGACCTGTACATGTTTACAATTCAACATCAACAGACGGATGGACATATATAAATCGACTCAGAAAGTGATTCTATGCATATTCTCAAAAGGAACCATGGGTTTATCTCGATTCCTTTGCTGCACAAAGCCATGATACTCAGATTTTTGTGTGAAAAATGGCAAAATTGTTATAGTACGGAGTATTAGTTAATATTAGAAATACGTAGACCGGATTAGTTGACAGTATATCCAAGAAGAGTGAGTGACCTTTAAAATGATACCAATTACACTGTGCAGTACTAAAATCTTGAAACAATCGGGACCGCCAAAACCTGAAAGCTTATGATAGTACAAGAAACCCTACCTGGGTTTTGAAATATTAGCTAAGAATTTATCTTTGTCGATTTGGGGTGCATTTTCGAATAATAGGTACGCTTATCACGTGAACTAAACGACATATTAATTTTCACTCTTTAGCAACTTTGAGATAAAATCCCAAAAAAAAAAAAAATCTTTCCCAAAATGGCACATCTGTCAAAAATATACATTTCAAAGCTTTTTTCGTGGTTTTTCGCAATGGACTTAGAATTTTCTATTAACACGACCAACAATATATAACAGAAAGATAGTCAAAGGGGAAAAAAATAACTCTTCATAAAACCCCGTTTGCCCTTTTCACATGGTTAGCCTAGGCTTATATCCAAAATGTTTTTGGAAGTGAAAGATCTACAAGCGAATTCAAACTACATAATTCAATTTGTCTGACTGACTAATTTCTAGGAAACGATGATTTCGTGTGAACAATGTTTGTGAGGCAACTGAAGAAAATATATTCGGTAATTATTTAATTAATTTGCAACGGATTAGCCTATGTTAATTGTCTTATAACCATTAATGTTTCTATTGGCCTCGTTATTATCGTACACTGAATATTATATACATTTTATGAAACATTAAAGAGTTTTCTCATCATCTTAAAATAGATGAATTCAGGAACGTGTGAGTAATTATTAATTTAGCAATATAGTTTTCGATAAACGCCCGTGGCTTCTTCCAACAGCCGACCACAGCAATTAGAGAGAAAAAGTTGGTCAGCCACAGATTTGATATGGTCTTAAAACACAACACAACATGGCTTAATCTGCTGCGGCATCAGTCGAACATCTGAAGTGTTTATCATTCGCGTGTCTTCCTCTTTGGGTGCCGTGATGAATGAGGGCTTAATATGATGTTAGACCTGGTTTTGAATTTCTACCATGTAAATTTTAACTTGTTGTATTCCATTAAGCTGGTTTAGTTCGTTTTAGCTATGCTACAAATTTCAAATTATTTGTTGTAGTTGCGTTGATTTGTTTAGGGTTAGTCAATTCGTTACACTCTTCACTGAAATTGGTTAAACAACAAAATGGAAATTTTTACTGAACTGGAGTTTCCCAGTTAGTGCTTAACGAATATTCTCCGCCTGAAGATATTCAATTAAGTGAAAGCATTTAAAATTCCGAAATGTTTCAATTTAAAATTTGTAGTTTATCCGATTATGGGGGTTTGCACTTGTAATGTCCGCAGTTTTAAATGCTTCTGCTAATTGTAGTATAATTTGTACAACAATAGTCTGAAAAGAAAAAATTGCATTCATGAATATAATTATACGTGGATGTACTCGTATTGTGACAAATGTACATTGAGTGCGTATAAACAACTACTAAAAATCATACAAATCGGGAGGTTCTTTAAAGAAATGTATATTAGGGTAACTGGTGTCAAAATACATGATACACGAAAAACTTACTATAATTAAAGATCATTGTTCTATTCGTTCAGCAAATTCTAAATATTAACATTCGTAATCTTGGTACAGTTAAAGAAAACATTTCATGAACCACACTAATTTCCACTTGAATTTTCGACATAATTGCCTTACTAAATTTAGTATTTTCCTTACATATTTTTTGTGAATTACGAAAAACCACATCTGCACATTAAATGCAAATTAGGATCACACATTGGTCTCAAACATAGCGGCGATCAATACACAAATATCCAAGTTTCAACCAATATTCTTATACTATACTGGTGCAGGTAATTATCAATTGGTTCAAATGGTAATATGTGAAAGATGTTTAATATTTGAATGAATTTTAATTCTATTGTTTCATTACAGAATCTGTTAAAATTAAGAAAGTCATACACAAACTTCTGAGGCAATGTGTGTATATTAAATCAGGATATAATTAAATTTATATATATAAAAATGGAGCACAAAAAATGTATAGGGGAGAGGGGGGCACCTTTGAACGTGGGACACCTTTGAACAGCGCTCATAAAATCTTGGTTTAAAATTTTTCCGACCCGCGACCACATTTTTGTATATGGCAATCTTGTTCTCTATCTGCGTAAACCACTTTGGCTAGGTTCTTCAGTTGTCGACAAATTGTGCATGGGTGACCATGTTTTCGCAGTGTCATTGTAAACTTTTATTCTTTTGGTTGTAAGGGCGCAGGAAGAATTCAGTGATAGTTTTCTTTCGTTAAACAAATTTTTTGCATTCCAACAATTATTTCAAACATAACTAACTAAAGTTATTCAAATTATTTCAAACATAACTAACTAAAGTTAATATAAATTTCCGTAAAATACCACAGGTGGGGCACCTTTGAACATATCCAGTAAACTCCATTAAAAAACGGAGTTTTTAACTTTTGGCTTCGATTTCTCAAAAATTTCAAATGGGCTAATAAGATTACGGAATTAGCTGTATTTTTCACCATATAAATTTTTGTTTTTAAGTCATTTTATGTTTTAATAAATTTTTATCAGAATTTTTTAATTTTCGAATATTTTTATATATATTTTTAGTAAATAAATGGATTTCTGATATATATGAATACAATACATATATATTTGAACATAAACACTGTAAAAACCCATGTCGTTCAAAAATACCAAGCTTTGTTCAAGGGAGCCCCCCTGGGGGGCAGTTTTGAACACTTTGACTTCCTCCATTAAAACAGTAATAAAATATGTATATCAAGCTTAAAGTATGTCATATGTATATTCATTTTAAAGGTTACATATGTACCTATTAGTTAAAACTTATAAGAAACCAAAAATTATAAAATAAAAAAATTTATGAGTCTTGAAAGAAAAAAGTTTTCAAAGGTGCCCCCTCTCCCCTACTAACGCATCAATTGAGAAAAAACGGACTGATTTGACTTAAAGTTTCTGTTAGTAGTCTGTAATTGAAGTGGAAAGGTTTTAATGAACGAACATTTTGAGAAAAATCCAATTAATTGGATTGCCATTGCCTTGAAAAAACTATTGTATATGAAAATAAATTTATATTTTCATTAGAGTTAAATTTAATAATAAGAAATCGAAAAGAGAGTAAGATTAATCGCTATCATTATTTGCTCATGTTTTCCATAAAATCAAGATTTATTTAGTTTCAAAAGAAATAAGTTATGTTATGTGAAGAAATTTGCATGGTATGTATGGGTTGTGAAATTTTTCTCAAATAAACACAGTAAGACATGTTAAACTAAAGATTAAGCGGTTCCATTATGTGGAGCCTATACCAAAAACTATACCGGCAATTATGAGGGAAATTTCTTACCCTATGGGTAATACCGAATTAAAGGCAATTAAATGGATATTTTGTTACTACTTGCCAAGTACTTTAGGATAAGGATGCTTAAAAGCGCACAATAATGGAACAAATTGTTTTGAACTTATAAATACAACACATATCCCATGTGTTATCTGGGCCACTGACCGAAACTGGACTGTGTCCTTAATAGTAAACAACACCAGGAATATTTTTGAGAAAATTGCCAATACATTGACAATATGTTTTTATGTTTAAGTAAAAACGAAAACGTCTATCAAAGTATTCAATACAGTTCAATGATGTTAGTAATTCGCTATATAAGATTACAAATACGTCAACAAAATACGAAGGTATTATTGAACATTTTCTTATATTCGGGAATAATACATATAAATTCGAATCCTACATTTAGGCAATTCCGCATTACATGCTGTTTTTGTCTTACTTAGGTGTGCCTTTAGGGTTCCTCAAATGTATTTTTAAAGATGTGAAAAATGTTTGCATGGTGTATTGAGTGGACCGATTTCACTCACGTTTTCCTTCGGCTGTTTATAATTGCACTGGGAAGGTTTTTACGAAGAAAACATTGAGAAAAACATCAAAAAGTTGGGAAATTGGAATAATCGAATGTTGTGTTAGTTACATCGTTTATAACTTAAGAACGTCTGCACCGACCAAAATAGGAAAATATGCAAATTAATTTTGAGATTCCACCAAAACAAATATATTAAGTAATATTTACAATTCCCCAAATTTTGTATCGAGCTTTAATGTTAAAATAAATTGTTGTTTTTTAAGACATATGGTTTGTTGAGTTAGTTAGATCAAAACTTCTATTTTCATAAAATACGTGTATGTTCTAATACTAATAATGAGAAAATTAACATCGACGAAAATAATGGTATTGATAGCATTATTAGTATCCCCTTAAGATATTTGAAGTTTTGTTTTATTTTCTTCAGAGCCCAAGCTGTTGGATATGAAATTTAATTTTCATATTTGTTAAAAAAGTGTATTATTTTTTTTTCGACAATGTTTCTTTTTTTGCCGTCAACTTGAAGTTTGGATGTGGACCTATGTAAGGGTTAAAATGAAATCAAGTTGTTAAACAATGTAAGGATATAACAAATCCGATTACAAAATTTCACAATTTAGAGTTAAGAGTAAAACTGACATTTAGAATCAAAATAAGGTATACGGCGTCAACATTGGCCAAAATTTTTCCCCTTAACTGTCCAAAAATATATATAGAATATATAGCAAACATATACAAATCTATAACGGCAATCTGAAAACTAATTAACAATTTGTTTAAAAATAAAATATACCTATAACTTAGCGGAAACCACTAAATTTCTATGCCAAATTTAAAATTTGGAGTGGAAAAAGTTCTACCAAATTGCATTGGGGTACCAGGTAATACTTTTTACTGACATAAACTCAGCGACAAATGTTTTTATCAACCTTATATTGATGCAATATTGATAAGGCAAAACCACGTTTGCCGGGTCAGATAGTACAATATGTATTTTATATTATATGTATTAAAACTGCATGATATTAAAAATTTATAAATCAAAAATGGATGAAAACATTTTTTTAATTGATCGAAAAATTTTTACCTTTATAGAAAAGAAGAAAGATATTTTTCAATGACTGCTTAAAGAGTGATGAAATCATAAAAGTTCTTTCAAAATATATTTTGCAACATTTTCGCGGATTTTTCTCAAAATTTTAATTTATTAAAACTTATACACTTCAATTACAGCCAACTGAAATAAATTTTGATTCAAATCTTTCCAGCCGTTCTTTAGAAATAATTTTTGCAAGACTTCGCGAATTTTTTTGAATTGCTGTTCTTTAGTCTCGCTAAAACTCGGGAACGGCTGAACGGATTTTTCTTATCATAGTATTCAAAGGTTCGTGGAGCATCAGGGAAGGTTTAAAAGGTGAAAATCGCGAACAATTTGCGAAAAAATATTATGAAGCTTATTTGCATTCCCACTAATTAGCATGGAACTATTATGATTGCCCCACGTCGTAGTTGTTATTTTGAGATATTTGGGCAAAAATTGATAGCGTACCATTCATTTAAGCCTTCATTTGTCAATT
Source organism: Musca vetustissima (assembly GCF_032173495.1). Classification (NCBI taxonomy): domain Eukaryota; kingdom Metazoa; phylum Arthropoda; class Insecta; order Diptera; family Muscidae; genus Musca; species Musca vetustissima. The sequence continues at coordinate 4,466 of NW_026876340.1, read as the reverse complement.
GTTGAAAATTTTGATTTTTTTTCAATCTGATTGACATTAGTTCCATTCCAGAACCTAAAAGAATATACTAATTTTACAAGTTTTGCAACTTATTACTAAAAACCCGTTCCTGAACCCACAAAACTGAGTACAACATTAAATTAAATTTAAGAGAGCACAAAACAAAAGGGCTTTCTCTTTCTTAACTTTTTACTCGAGAAATTTGCCCGAGTAAAAATGGTAAAAAGGAATGCCTACTTCTGATTGGCTGTTATGTTGATTTTGAAGTATTGCCCTCTAATTTTGGCATATTTACTTGATTTGCGTTCCCGAACTTTTCAAATTATTTTGTACTCTGAGAGTGATTTTGAAATGTTTCTTATTTACTAGCTTTACAATTAAAAATGTACTGGAACAGACCAATTGTATTGAAACTTTTTTTGTGAGAATTAAAAAAATAATTGAGAATATATCATTGAATATATATCGCGTGTACGATCATTTTATGTACAGGTTGTCCATAGAATGCACGTGCATTTTGGGACAAATGCAAGGATGGAAATCAGAAGACATTCGTAATAGTTTTGATTCTAAGATCCATTCCCTAGATCATTTTTCTTAAAATAATAATAATAGTTTCATAGGGACACGTTGCTCTTTAAAGTATTTAAAATGTTGCTATGCCACGGGAAATATCAAATCACGTGGTACCATTATATGGTGGTTGTATGCCCTATCGTTCGTCAAGGCCTTTGAACACCTCGCATATATCCGATACGAAAGATGTGTATCACAGAGAAAACTAATATATGATGTTATTTTCTATGCAAAATTCATTAAGTTCATATAAAAAACGTGATGTTATCAATTCGTATTGAACCTGTGACTAAAAAATTACAAATACCTTAATATGTCAACTACCGATATATTAAATTAGGAGATGTAAACATCATTACTGGAACATTTTGTTAAAATCGAACTTTTCATATCTTCTCATATGTATATTCCTTAAATCGGTCGGGACATTTATATGGGAACAATGTTACAACACTAGTGTTCAAAATTACAGACACTCAGGTTGGAAAAAGGGGGTAAGAACTTCAAATATGTATGACGCCATTTTAATACGTTAGGCCAACTCTATGAAAAAATTTGGACCAAATAAAACATTACAGCCACTTTGTTTGAAACACTGGAACAAACTCCCCAAAATACCGAATATTTTACGTACCGTTATATGGGAGCTACCTCAAAGAGTGGACCAATGTAGATAATTTTTTTACGAATTATTCTACCAAATAAAACAACCAAACGCTAAATTACGGCCGATTAGATTTATAAATGTCCAAATCCCCCACAGAATAAAAAATAAAAAATGTGAAATACTATTATATGAGGAATATTTGGAAGCGTGGGCGAATATAAAATTACTGTCAAATACCGAATATTAAGGGATACCGTTATATGGGTGCTATCCGAATACTGGGGACAATATTGATATAATTTACTGAGCTTTTCTGCTTAATAAGTATCCCTAATATTAAATTAGAAGCAATTCTGTTGAATATGGCTACCCTTTAAAGGGAACCAAAATTTAACATTTTAACGACTAGACTAGGCCTCCATTTCACCCTTTTTCATTGTTTCCACGCATGTGTTGTTTACGCAAAAACTCATAATTAAATTTATACGCAAATTAACAATTTCAATATGACAATGCTGTCAAAATACATAGGCTGCATAACAAATCTAATTCGCATACTTTGAAAGTGTAGCTGTTAAAAAAAAACTATCAATCCGAATGTGTCACCCAGTGTTTCTTCATTACACATATAATTCAAGTGAGTTAATATTTAATGTTAATTAACGCCCTTGCTGGTATGGCAATGCCATAACTAACGTAAATGGCAGCACCTAAGTTCCTATAGTTGGCTTTTATAATATCACCCTGTGGTTTGTGTCATGCATAAACCAACTTCATATATGTAATTAGTGTTAACGTTAGAAAGGAAAACCATATCAGATAGTGTCGTTTCTGTGGAAAGTAGTAAGGAAAGTAGTAAAATCGGAGTCGGCCGACTATATGATACCCTTCACCACTATGGGTATATTCTACATATGTATCCGAAAAGACGTCGCTTTTTGAAGGAATTTTGACATGAAATTGAACGAACTTAAATATCTATTTTTATGTCTTTCTGGAACATATGCCAAATTTCATTTCATTTGGGTAAGTATAGAGTCGTTTGCGCACAGTGGGACAGATTTGTGTAAATCGATTTAAAGCAAAGTTGACACACGCTATTCGGTATGCTGCATTGTTTAAAATTTAATCTCAATCAGACACCCATTTGGTGTACAATTATAAGACGAAATTATATATGGAAGCTACGATAGATCTATATCTGAACCGATTTCAAGCAAACCTGTCAGATATTAATTTATATTAACTTCAGTACGTTGTGTCAATCGGCCTAGCTATGGATCTTTAGTGCACAATTTACTTAAAATCGGTCGAAAATATATATAGCAGGTGTACACACAATCTAGACTTAATTCAATACGCTATGCCAAAATTCGTGCAAATCGAATGATATTCAGGAACTTTGGTCCACCATTTACATAAACTCGGACGAAACTATATATGGAAGCTATATCTAAATCTGAAACGATTTTCACGAAACTTAGCACACATCATTCTAGACTTAATTCAATACGCTATGCCAAAATCCTTGCCAATCAAAAGATTTGCAGGGACTTTGGTGCACCATTTACATAAAATCGGGAGAAACTATATATGGGAGCTATATCTAAATCTGAACCGATTTTTACGAAACTTAGCACACGTCATTCTAGACTTAATTCAATACGCTATGCCAAAATTCGTGCAAATCTAATGATTTTCAGAGACTTTGGTGGACCATTTACCGAAAATGAGCCGAATATATATATGGGAGCTATATCTAAATCTGAACCGATTTTCACGAACCTTAGCACACATCATTCTAGACTAAATCTGAACCGATTTTTCCCAATTTCAATAGGGTTCGTCCTTGGGCCGAATAAGTGAGCTGTGCCAAATTTCATCCAAATCGGATCATAAATACGACCTGTACTTTGTACAGACGGGCGACTCAGAAAGTGATTCTATGCATATTCTCAAAAGGAACCATGGGTCTATCTCGATTCCTTTTGCCTGTTACAAACATGTGCACTAAGACATTATACCCTGTACCACAGTGTGGTGGCGGGTATAATTACACTGTGCGAGCGAAAATTATTCAGGGGTTCTAAAGCACCAATTGTGTTTAGTTGGAGACCTTGGACCACGAAAATACCATTAGGTTTTCTGGGTCATTTCGTAAATATGTTTTATAACGGTAAATGTAGAGAAAAACGTGATTTCATATATTTTTAATTTCAACGTGAAGCGAATCAACTCTATTTTTATTCAAATTTTATTTACTACTAGCAGACCCGGCAAACGTTGTTTTGCCTTATCAGAATTGCATCAATATAGGGGTGGTAAAATTAACGAATTCATAGAAAATATATTTCAGAAAAAAATATGCATAATATTTTCATCCATATTAAATTATGTCAGTATGTGTGGTATTTCACTTTATCAATTGGTCGAACTTATTCCACCAAATATTTTTCAGGAGAAAATCAAGTTTTGATCTAGCTACTCTTATCTCAAAAGATAATTTAGTATTGATGGCGTAATTACTATTCCTATTTTGATCACATACGATTTATAAGTCCTTTGAATCATCACAATTGGTGCAGATGTTCTTGAGTTATAAATAGACTATTTTTCTTTATAGAAATTAGACGAAAAATAGTAAAAATATGAGTAAAACCCCCTCTCGAGGTGGTCATAAGTAAAAGTAAAGATCAGAAATTAATTTCTCGATCCCAAAAACGCCCAAAAAAATTATATAAATTGTCGGTATAGTATCACTTTATGGATGAACGCAGGGTGGCGGCCCGGGGGGGCCCAGCACCCCCTCGAAATGAAATTTTTTTCACAGTAAATTTATGTTTGCATTTTGTACTACGGGTAAACACAAAGAAGCTATATAGCGTGCCACCTGACGGATGAACTTAAAATTAAATAGAAACACTCCTCACGCCCTATAGAGGATATACACAAAGTTTGGTCAACATCGGTGCAATAGTTCTCGAGTTACGGTGCAAAAACTCAAAAGAACTAAATATTGCGCCATCCGTCGGATGAACTTCAAACTACACAGAAACACTCCTCACGCCCCATAGAGTATGTACATAAAATTTGGTCCAAATCGGTGCAGTAGTTTTTGAATTTAGCGATCACGAACATACACGTAATCAATTTTTATATATATAGGGATAGAGATAGTATAAACACATACGTTTTATTAATCATTTGGAACTAAAAACGCAAGTCTGTTTTAAACATTTGAAATTAACGATTAACAATGTAAATATTTTGTAAATAGTACCAA
>NW_026876339.1:0-19192 GCF_032173495.1 Musca vetustissima | reverse complement strand
ACATCTACTCGACGACTACGTATTGCTGTGTTAAGTTTCCTGAAATCGGTTCAGATTTTCGATATAGCTCTATATCTGACCAATGAAGACCGTATCGGTTGCAGAATGACGTGTTTATGGTTCCAATTTCATTTTACTGGTCCTTTAAAATGCGACTTCTGTTAGGATTCATCTGTTGAATATACTCAAAGTGGTGAAGGGTATCATATAGTCGGCCCCGTCCGACTTTTCTACTTTCCTTACTGGTTTAACCCGGATCAGCCCAATGTTACCATATGGTCACTCATATGATCCCTGGGACCTACATAAATGCCCTATGAAATATTTCCGAAAAATTCAGAAAAAAGTTCTGAATCGATTCGGGTTAATGATTATCGATTAATATTTAGCTGGACAAGTAGATTTAGATTTTTATATTTCAACTTATAAAATGTGGATATTGTGGCGTGAATTTCACATTATGGATATTGTGGATATATTATCCGAAAAATTTTCTGTGTATACTATATAATATTGATCTTTTATTTGGTAAAAATGTTATTGATATAAGATGCAGGATTATGTGCTTACCATTGTCAAGGGGGTACATACAAGAGAATGCACAAATCGTAACCTATCAATGTTAAATTTTAAGCAAAGTACATTTCACATTTGTGATCCGCACTGGATTAAATTTTACAAAGCTCAATTTTACAAACTCTATTGAAATGGGTGATAATGGCTTCATAATATGATATAGCTCAACTATATAGTTTCCTCCGATTTTACTATAGTGCAAAACATTCCCAATGTCTATTCGATTAAGACAATAAATTGTACAGCTCACAAATGTGTAATGTTTTGTCGAAATCGGTTCAGATGTAGACATAGCTCAAATTTTTCTTCGATTTTAGATAACAGGTGCACCATACTCCCAAGGTGTGTTCGATGTACACGAAATATTGCACAGAATATTGAATTGAGTCTAGAACGTTTGAGTGCGTTGAAATTGATTTAGATTTAGATATACACCCCATAGTTTTTTTATACCCTCCAACATAGTATGGAGGATATATTAGTTTTGTTTTCCCGTTCGGATATATTAGTTTTGTTTTCCCGTTCGAAATAATCATTTCCGACCCTATAAAGTATATATTTTTGATCAGCATAATATTCTATGACGATCTAAGCATGTCCGTCTGTCCGTCTGTCTGTTGTAATTACTCTAGCGTCTAAACGAATTGAGATAGATCGCCAAATGTTTGCATAGAGTCTTTTGTCTGCAGTCAGGTCAAGATGGGATATCTCGGTCCACGTTTAGGCATAGCTCCCATATAAGGGTACCCCCCAATTTTCGGTATTTTGAAGTTCTTGACTGCGTTTTTCAACCGAATTAGCTGAAATTTGGTACTATGAGTTCTTATTGGGTAGTAAATCTCCCCACAGAAAGTTATGAATATAGGTAAATTTTTCGGATAGCCCACATATAAGGGTACCCCACAATTTTCCGTATTAGGAGGTTCTTGAGCGCGCTTTTCAACTGAATTCGCTGAAATTTGGTACTTTGAGTTCTTATTGGGTATCAAATCATTTCGGATAGCCCCTATATGAGGGTACCCGCAAATTTGCGGTATTTTGGGGGTTTTTGATCGCATTTTTCGACCGAATTCGCTGAATTTTGGTACTTTGAGTTATTTTATGGGTAGCAAATCTCCCTACTAAAAAGTATAAATATTGGTCTATTTTTCGGATACCCTCCATATAAGGGTACCCCCAATTTTCGGTACTTTGGGGTTGTTGGGCGCGTTTTATAACTAAATTCGCTGAAATTTTGTACATTGGGATGTTATTGGATACCAAATTACTCGACTAAAATTTTTAAATATAGGCCCACTTTTTCTGGTAGACCCCATATAACGGTACCCCCAAATTTTCGGTATTTTGGGAGTTTTGATCGTATTTTTCGACCTTATTGACTGTAATTTAATGGGTTCTTAATGGGTAGCAAAATTTGGGGTTCTTTGTAATTTGGTTTTTTGTTGTCGTATGTGTTAACAAACGTCCCTCCCAAAATAATAATTCTACCTGCGAAGGATATCGAGATAACAAAATTAGAACGTTAGGTTCGAGAATGAACTATTTAAATCCTGTGGTGATGGGGATGTTCCATCCTACCATGTGTCGTCAATATCGGTCCACTTTTTGGGGTTTTTAGGAAAAATATCCATAAAAAAATTCTGAAATTTGTATTTCATGTATATCGGCAGGTATTCAGGCATCTCCTCCATATAATGATAATTCCTGAAGCATGTATTCCTCTAGCAAAATTTTACTAATCGGTTGGTGCATGCTCCAGATTTCGACATTGCTCCCATATACATTTATTCTGTGGAGTCGGCATCTCGCACAGCGTTTCCAATTAAGTCTAGAATAAAGTGTATTAAATTTGTATCTGATCGGTTCGTTTTTAAGGTTCACAAGAAGTCCTCATATTTTGTTCTCATATTCGAATGGTACACTAAAGCCCTAAATCTGGCAGATTATATAAATATAGATCACATATTTAATTTAGCTTGGCATCCTGTCAATGGCCAACCAATAATACTAGGTCTACTTAATCGAAATGATATCGCCTCAATCTATTTCGTACTCTTTAATTCTCTAACATTTTCTACTTATTTCAATTTTCAATATTTTGTTTTTGCAAAATAGGCTGAATCCCAGTTTGTTGTTTTTATAAAAAAAAACAACTATTTTTTTTTTTTTTTTATAAAAACAACAAACTGGGATTCAGCTTGACTATTTTGCAAAAACAAAATACAAATGGTATCCCAGATAAACCGCCAACACTACTGAATTTTCAATATTAATTTATATATATTCCAAAAAAATCTTAAATACGCTCATCGTTCCCTCTAGTTAATAAACACATTTTTGCAATTAAATTAACAAATGTGATTTATGGGTTTCACTTTCCTACACCTGTGACATGTTTACAAATTCATGTAGATTATTTATCTTTTAAATATTTATCATGACATCTGGCGTTTCTTATACCGGAGGTGAGCAAGACTCGTAGCGTACGATGCTCCCTTCGACGACAAGAAAATATTTAATTACATTCTAATTACGGCAAAAATATGTCTACCTTAAAAAAGTGGAACAGAAATTCATATCTATGTATTTACCTTCCCGGTAGATAAACGTTGTGTAATGAATGGCATGAGACGAAGCAACGACAGAAAATGGAAAAAAGCGAAACAGGATTCTAGATAGCTGATTATGAAAATTCTGTGAAATATGAATAGATTTATCTTTATACTAAGTGCTTGAATTAAGGTCATATTTCAGTAACTGTTTTCTGTTCTCCCCTTCTTCGCTTTTAAGTTATACAATTAAACTGTGCACTTTATGTTATTTTTTGTAAAACAAAACTGGGAATTTGGTTGCTGTCATTTGAGTAAGTATTAACTATTGTGTATGAAATTTCAAATTAGGAATTAAATGTTTGCAATTAAAAATTTAATTAAGCAAATTACATATAAGATTATAAGGAAGTTAAATATACCATAGCGCAGTATAGCATTGCTTCAATTTGTCTAAATCATAAAAAGCAGGTGGTGGCGAGGATTAAGTAATCTTTAAAGGTTTTTTAAAATATGGAAAAGGAGTTTGGTACACCATTTACCTAAAATCGGACTAAAATATATATGTGGGACCTATATCTAAATCTTAACCGATATTCTCGAAACTTAACACACCTCCTTCTAGAATCAATTTAGTACGGACGAAAATATATGTGAGCTATAATTTCGTGAAAATCGAAGAATATATAGGGAATTTGGTGCACTATTTACATAAAATCGGACAAAACTATATATGGGAGCTATATCTAAATCTGACCCGATTTTCACGAAACTTAGCACACATTGTTCTGGACCTAATTCAGTAGTCTGCGCCAAATTTCGTCCAAATGCAGAGATATATAAGGATTTTGTTGCCTATATCGGACGAAAATATATATGGGAGCTACATCAAAATCTGAACAGATTTTCAGGGTTCGTCCTTGGGCCAAATAAGTGACTTGTGCCAAATTTCATCTAAATCTGTTACAAACACATAGTAGAAATGTGTGTGCAAAGCTTTATTTGAAATATTTCGATATGTAACAGATTTTCAGGGTTCGTCCTTGGGCCAAATAAGTGACTTGTGCCAAACTTCATCTAAATCTGTGAAACTTATATGGGAGCTATATCTAAATCTGAACCGGTTTTTAGGAAACTTAACACACATAATTTTAGACTTAATTTAGAGCGCTATGCCAAATTTCGTGCAAATCGAAAGATATATAGGGTCTTTGGTACACCATTTACATTAAATCGGACCAACGTATATATGTGAGCTAAATCTAAATCTGAACGCATTTTCAAAAAATTTAACACTCGTCATTGTAGACCTAATTCAGTACGCATTGCCAAATTTCGTGAAAATCGAAAGATATATAGGGACGTTGGTACACCATTTTCATTAAATCAATCGAAAATATATATGGGCAATATTGCCAATTTTTTAATATTCCATTTTCAAAAAACATCGTTTTTGTTTTTGTGGCACATCAATGATTTTTGGTACACATATAGAGAAAAATGTTCTGACTCCGAAATCGTTCGCGATCAAATTTTTGGTTGATGCGCGCAAAAGTTATCGATTATTTATTTTGGGCATAAGAAAAAAATCTTAAAATTACGCCGTTTATTATATTGACCAAAAACGTTGATATATATCTTCCTCCGTAAAAAAAGAAGTCCGTGTAGCGGTTTCTAAATCAAAGCGACAGCAAAACAAGATATTGATGAAAAATATTTGTTTTTGGTTCGAAAAAATAATGTCATCATATTTATTATACCCTACACAACTATGTTGTCAGGGTATTATAGCTTTGTGCAGCCCCAAAAGTTTGTAACGCCGCGAAATATTGGTCCTAGACCCACCTTTAAGTATACCGATCGTCATATCTCGACTAGCTTAGTCGATCTAGACATGTGTGTCCGTCCGTCCGTCCGTCCGTCCGTCTGTCCATTATAATTTGTAAACACGATACAGGCCACAGTTATGGACCAATCTTCACGAAATTTTGCATGTAGGATGGGTTCTGACCAATGAAGACCCCTATTGTTTTTGGGAAAGATCGGTTAATATTTAGGGGATGAAATGGACCAAATACTAAATTTTTGTCGGTTTTTCTGGTCGCTCCAGAGGCCGCAATAATGGCCCGAACATCGTGAAATTTTGCATGGAGAAGGGGATCGGGCCAAAGAATAAGCATGCCTGTTTTGATTAAAATTGGTTGATATTTAGCGGGTCAAATGGACCCTGACTTTTGTGTGAAAAATGACAAAATTTGTATTCTATAGCGTATATATTTACCACTGAAGGACATAGACCCGAGAAGTTGATATTATATCCAAGAGGAGTGGTTGACCTTTAAATTAATACCAATTATATTGTTGTATGTGCTCGGATGTGGGAGATACACCTTAATATTTACAGGTATCTCCGTATCCGTATATTATTTAGTAACCCATTATCACTCTAGAGCGCGGAACTATAGCGCTGATCGCTTTGAAATGTTCCATAAGGTTCCAGTTATGGTCAAGGACAACGCCTATAATTTTCGGTGATGATCAGATAATAATTTTGGAATGAGGTGGACCGAAAACTTAATTTTTTGTGTTATTTTCGAGTCGATATAGACCACAAATGAGAGCCGAACATCGCAACACAACCCACGGTGAAGGGAATCTGGACAATAGCTGTACTGAATACTCGTAATATTCGGAAAATATGTCAGTGTGAGGAAGAGGTACTGTTTACCTCTAATCGGGCAAGAGGATGCCAATATTACTTCCATATTGCCCAGGCTCGGAATAAACATCCGCAGAAAATTTGAGTTCCGTGGTAGTTGTGTAGGGTATCGTATGGTCGGCCCCGTCCGACTATACTGCTCCGCTCACTGGTTTTTTTAATTGTATACAAGAAATTTCAGAAAAAAATGTTTGGGTTATTCTGCTATTTTACCCGAATTTCGCCGAAAAATTGACATATATAATAATCACTTTTTGTGTTTAAGTATACGCCTTGCGGATTATATCAAGACCCTGCCGATAGATCATAGAATTCTATAAATAGGAATAAATCTTAAAATAAAATAATATTATGAAATATACATTTTAAATTGCGCGTAAATCACGTAATTCTCAAAATCATTTGATGCGCATGCGGTTTCCAGGAAGTACTGAAGTTTATCTTCCAATCCATGTATATTTTTCGAAATTTCATTTGACGGCTAAGATGTGCCGCACGTTACATTGAAGTACCAAGAAATCGTAAAACGCAAATAATTTCCGAAAACTCATATGCCACTGAACGCGCATCCAATTTCGGTGTGTACCCTAAAAAAATACATCGATCTATATCGATTTCAATGTGGTCCATTAAGAACCATGGATGTGCCAGCTCACACTATTTTTGAGATAAACTGCGTCTAAATCGCGTAATTCTCAAAATCATTTAATGCGCAAGCGATTTCCAGGAAGTACTGAATTTTATTTTCCAATCCATATATATTTTGCGAAATTTCATTTGACGGCTAAAATGTGCCGCACGTTACATTGAAGTACCCAAAAAATCGTAAAACGCGAATAATTTCCGAAAACTCCACATGCCATTAACGCGCATCCGATTTCGGTGTGCACCCTAAAAAAATACATCGATCTATACCGTTTCAATGTGGTCCATTAAGAACCATGGATGTGCCAGCACAATCTATTTTTGAGATAAATTGCGTACATCTCTCTTTCGGCTGAAGTTTTTTAAGTTCTCTTTTCGAAAAAGATCAAAATCCGTATGTTGTAATTTATTGAAGCGGAAATGATACACAGAAAACGCAAGGCCAGTTTCCGCCGTTCTAGTAGATGGATTTTCACGAAGAAGATTTTATATCATCCGAAACGTAAAAAACCTTATTGATCGCGGGTACCCATATCATTCAGTTGACAGATCTAAAAATTTGGCCCGAAAAATAGGTTTTTTAGAAATTGAATCGCACAAAATTCGCACCTTCGGATGAGTATTACTCTGAAGCTGATGCATACTACATACACAAAATACATATCAAATTATGCAGATTCGCGACTACAATAATCTTATAATCGATTTTCATAAATTCCTGTTTGCGTATTAAAGCTAGAAGTAAAATTAAAAAAACACTCAAAATCGAGCTTCAAAATGTCAGCATCATTTAAAGGTAGATCCAGTTAAAATTTTGAAAAATGTTACATAAGGGGCGTAGTCCCCATTTTGTTGGCTTCTAGTTTTATTTTGACACGAAGACCGTGCAATGAGTGACTTAGTCACAAATCGATAGAGAACATAAAAAACTGGTTCGCCTCAACCTGTTTTTACACATTTTTATACCCTTCACCACACTGTGGTACAGGGTATTATGTCTTTGTGCATATGTTTGTAACAGGCAAAAATAATCGAGATAGACCAATGGTTCCTTTTGAGAATATGCATAGAATCACTTTCTAAGTCGATTTATGCATGTCCGTCCGTCTGTCTGTCTGTCCATGTTAAATTGTAAACAAAGTACAGGTCGCATTTATGATCCGAATTGGATGAAATTTGGCACAGGTCACTTATTCGGCCCAAGGACGAACCCTATTGAAATTGGAAAAAATCGGTTCAGATTTAGATATAGCTCCCATATATATATTTAACCGATTTAATGTAAACGGTCCCTATATATCTTTCGATTTGCACGAAATTTGGTACAGGCTAATCATTTAGGCCTATAATGATGTCTGCCAAGTTTCGCGAAAATCTGCCCAGATTTAGATATAGCTCCCATATATAGTTTCGTCCGATTTCATGTAAATGGTGCCCCAAAGTCCCTGTATATATTTTGATTTGCACGAAATTTGGCATAACGTACTGAATTGAGCCTAGAATTATGTCTGCCAAGTGTCGAGAAAATCGGTCCAGATTTAGATATAGCTCCCATATATAGTTTCGTCCGATTACATGTAAATGGTGCACCAAGTCCCTATATATCCTTCGATTTGCACGAAATTTGGCACAAGGTACTTAATTGAGCCCAGAATGATGTCTGCCAAGTTTCATGAAAATCGGTCCTGATTTAGATATATCTCCCATATATAGTTTCGTCCGATTTCATGTAAATGGTGCCCCAAAGTCCATATATATCTTTCGATTTGCACGAAATTTGGTATAACGTACTGAATTGAGTGTAGAATTATGTCTGCTAAGTTTCGAGAAAATCGTTGCAGATTTAGATATAGCTCCCATATATAGTTTCGTCCGATTATATGTAAATGGTGCACCAAAGTCCCTATATATCTTTTGATTTGCACGAAATTTTGTACAGCCTAATCATTTAGGTCTAGAATAATGTCTGCCAAGTTTCGTGATAATCGGTCCAGATTTAGATATAGCTCCCATATATAGTTTCGTCCGATTTCATGTAAATGGTGCCCCAAACTCCCTACATATCCTTCGATTTGCACGAAATTTGGCATAACGTAGTTAATTGAGTCTAGAATGATGTCTTTCAAGTTTCTTGAAAATCGGTCCAGATTTGGATATAGCTCCCATATATAGTGTCGTCCGATTTCATGTAAATGGTGCCCTAAAGTCCCTATATATCTTTCGATTTGCACGAAATTTAGCTCCCATATATATTTTCGCCCGATTTCAAGTAAATTGGGCATCAAACTTCCCATGTTAGTCAGTTTGACATCAAATTTTGCACAACGTACAAAATTGAGCATAGAATTATGTAGTTGCGTTTTCTAGAAGTACAGACATAGCCCAACGGATGACCCATTTATATTTGTTTGAAGTCGATTTACATACTTTATGGATGATCTACGTAGATTCACATTTAGATAAATATCACATATTTTATTTCATCCAATTTCATGCTAATAGTTCTGTTTAATATACCCATAGTGGTGAAGGGTATCATATAGTCGGCCCCGTCCGACTTTACTACTTTCCTTACTGGTTTTACATTAAAGTAGACACAGCTTCCACCAAAATAAAATTTGGAGGTCAATATCATGAACAGTTTGCAACGACAGATCAATTAACCCAAAACTATTCACTTTTTTCATATACTTAAGTAGTTCCCGAGTTATAAAGGGGTGAACCTCCGCTTCAGCTATGTTAAAAAATTGGCAATATTGCCCATATAGGAGCTATATCTAAATCAGAATCGATTTTCAGGAAACTTTACACACATCATCCTGGTCTCAATTCAGTACACCATACCAAATTTCGTAAAAATCGAAATTTAAATAGGGACTTTGGTGCACCATTTACATAAAATCGGACGAAAATATATATGGGAGCTATATCTAAATCTGAACCGATTTTCAGGAAACTTATTACACATCATTTTAGACGTAATTCAGTACCCCGTGCGAAATGTCGTGAAAATCGAAAGCTATTTAGGGACTTTGGTGCACCATTTACCTTAAATCGGACGATATCTAGCTATATCTAAATCTGAACCGATTTTTCCCACCGCTAGGGTTCGTCCTTGGGCCAAATGAATGAGCTGTGCCAAATTTCATCCAATTCGAATAATAAATGCGACCTGTAGTTTGTTTACAATTTAACATGGATAAGCAGACAGACAGACGGACGCACGCACGGACATGTATAAATCAATTTAGAAAGTGATTATATGAATATTCTCAAACGGAACCATGTGTCTATCTCGTTACTTTTGCCTGTTACAGACATATGCACAAAGACATAATACCCTGTACCACAGTGTGGTGAAGGGTATAAAAATGGATCACATACGATAACCCTGTGCAACAACGATCAAAGGGTGGTGAAGCACTTTGGCCAGGAAGGTTCTGATATGCACTTGGTGGGACTGGTAGGGGATTATTTATTATGAGTTGCTTCCATATGGCCAAAGGCTAAAGTCTGATCTCTTCTATGAGAGAGGCATTATAAAGATAACTTTAAAATGGCAACAATTCATACAACAAAACAGTGAGAGGTATCATATAGTTCCATAAAAACCAGGACAACGCTAGGCCACATACATACCCTACACAACTACTACAGAACATCTGGAGCTTGGTCTGCGGAAGTTTATTGCATCCGCCATATTGTCCGAACTTGGTACCAAGCGATTATCATCTTTTTCTTGCATTGCAAAATTTCTGTAATGATATAAAAACCAGTGAGCGGAGCAGTATAGTGTTTTGATGGGGCTTTCATTTGTGGTCTATAGATACGACTCAAAACTACCACAAAAAATTTTCTGCGGATGTTTATTCCGAGCCTGGGCAATATTTCAAAATTTTACCCTTTTGCCCGGTTAGAGGTAAACAGCTCCTCTTCCTCACACTGACATACATAACCTCGTGGAACTTTTTAAAGCGATTAGCGCTATAGTTCCGCTCTCTAGAGTGATAATAGGTTACTAAATAATATACGAATCGGATATACCTGTAAATATTTAGGTGTAACACCCACATCCGAGCACATACAACAATATAATTAATATTAATTTAAAGGTCAACCACTTCTCTTGGATATAATATAAACTTCTCAGGTCTATGTCCTTCAGGGGTATATATATACGCCGTAGAATACAAATTATGTAATTTTACACACAAAAGTCAGGGTCCATTTGACCCGCTGAATATTGACCGATCTCTATCAAAACAGGCGTGCTTATTCCTTGGCCCGATCCCCTTCTCCGTGCAAAATTTCACAATGTTCGGGACATTATTGTGGCCTCTGGAGCGCCCAGTATTTGGTCCATTTCATCCACTAAATATTAACCGATCTTTCCCAAAAACAATAGGGGTATTCATTGGCCAGAACCTATCCTACATGCAAAATTTCGTGAAGATTGGTCCATAACTGTGGCCTGTATCGTGTTTACAAATTATAATGGACAGACGGACGGACGGACACACATGTCTATATCGACTCAGCTAGTCGAGATATGACGATCGGTATGCTTGAAGATGGGTCTAGGACCAATATTTCGCGGCGTTACAAACTTTTGGGTCTGCACAAATCTTTAATACCCTGACAACAGACGGACGGACGGACTCAGCTAGTCGAGATATGACGATCGGTATACTTAAAAGTGGATCTAGGACCAATATTTCGCGGCGTTACATACTTTTGGGCCTGCACAAAGCTATAATACCCTGACAACATAGTTGTGTAGGGTATAATAATGGATTTCTTTTTCCCCAACCTAATATTTTGATTTAAAATAAAATTTTAGGTACTCCATCCCAAAAGATAGATTTCGCGTAGGTAAAGAATTTTCATAGTGTTAACCATGTGCGAATGTAAAATCTTCTCAATAGTATGTCAATTATATATTATTTTTATATATTCTTTCTGACTTTCCTTTATTTAATAATACAAAGGTTTTTGTTAATTTATTTTTAGCGAAATGCACAATGAAGAACAGTGAACCCTTTAAATGAGAGCAAGCAGAATACTCTGTCAACCACAAATACATGGTATAAGACTTTTTAAATTTAATAAACTTTAAAATTTCTACCGGAAGAATAGAGAGAATAGAGAATAGAATAAATACTTAAATGTCCATCTAGTATTCAATTTCACAAATATGTAATAACAAAAACTTCATAACTGTTGTGGCAAAATAAAGAAGGAAAATAGAAAATATTTACTTTTCTTGAAGCTAAACGCTGGAGGATATTTACATATGATGGCGTGGTAAATGTAACATTAAATTTCCATATAAAAATACAATCGCATAAAAATTGCACATTAAGAACGTGGCTACATGTACATACCCAAGGAATGCATTTCAACTGGAGACTAGAAATGTTTAGACCAGTACTCGGAATTTGTATCCACACTCATAGTGTTAGTGTTGTCTATTACAATGACGGTTGGATTTATCCTATGGCCACAATTCTATTCAGTGGAGAAACCAAGTCCAACACAAGTGTATTACTATAATGTGCAGATAGTATTCGTAGCTAACTAAACTACACATGATGGGTTTGAGACAACAATTTTTGTAGAACATTGTTGTACCGTATTCACATATGCATAATGGATGCATATGTATGTATATATATATACTATAGTGATTGTATATTACAAAGTGATAGTACTTTCTTTATAATATTCTGTGTCTGTTTTCTTTAATGCATCATAGGGTTGCCATATTTAAAACGACAAAATGTCATTAAGTTTGTTGGGCTGCATAATTTTTTAAACCCCAGCTGTATCCTTGAAAATTTTAAAACAAATTTACAGACACTCAGGACTGAAGTCCCTCGTTGCAGATATTATTACTATTATTTCAGAGGTATGATTACATTCGATGCTATAACTCCACATCCACGGATATTTTCAGAAGTTTATCTAGCCTATATTAACCCCAGCTGTATCCTTGAAAATTTTAAAACAAATTTACAGACACTCAGGGCTGAAGTCCCTCGTTGCAGATATTATTACTATTATTTCAGAGGTATGATTACATTCGATGCTCCACATCCACGGATATTTTCAGAAGTTTATCTAGCCTATATTTATTCCATCAGATGACATGATGTGTTGTCATCCGATAAAATCTGGTCAGCAGTATTTGAGTCTTCAAACAAAAATTTCTTACCCATATGTATATTATTTAAGTGCATGATCGTAATATGCCCATTTTTGTATGGATGATGTATATCTATACCCACTTTATTCAGACACATTTTTATGGCGATATCTGCAACCGTTCTTTAGTTATACGCATATTCCATGTTCCTAAATTTGAGCATCAATAACATGCTATTACTCTGAATCTGCGCGGAATTTTAGAAGTATATAGAGCCTATGTTACTTTCAGGATATGCCTCAACATAACGTGTAAGTCTCATTAACATCTGTTCACCGGGTTTCGCGTCTATCGGTATATATCATCTGAATATATAAAAGAGCTTAGTGTTAAGTGAGTGACTGTGTGACTGACAGATCATCGCCCAGGTTTTTGAAAATTCGACATATAAGTGTACAAAAAGTACTAAATTTAGTTCTAATTGTATATTTATTGAACTTATATAGTCAGAATCTTGAAATTTTTTACAGAATATCGGTTTGGAAGTGGTGTTGATGTATGGAAATAGTTTAAAAAATTCGTACATATGTGTATAAAAAGTACAAAATGGTACTAAATTTGGTACTACTATTTGCATTTAGTTGAGTGTATAGAGATGGAATCCTGAAAGTATGAACTAGGACTACTACTGGAGTACAAGATTGAGGCAGCTTTAAAAATCTTACTTATGTGTACGAAATGTACTAAGTGGTACTAAATTTGATGCAAGTTGGATTTACGTGAACAGATAGAGATGGAGTCTTCAAATCAAGAATTAAAATGACTGTTGGAGTGTAGGATTGAGGATAAGTACGAAGTTCGTAAACTACTTCGTACTTATTGTTACGAAAAGTACTAAATTTAGTACAATTTGGATTTTGCTTGAAAGGATAGAGCTTAAAACCTGAAATTTGGAATTAAGGTTTGGGATAATGGTTGCTGTTGGAATATACATATGTACTGTACCAAACTTGATTATGTGTGAACGGATAGAGCTGGACTCCAGAATTTCGAAATTTAACTTACTGTTGGAGTGTGTGATTGAGATAGTTTAGGAAATTTTTAATTATAGAAACAAAAAGAGCTACATGGTGCCAAATAGTTATACCCTACACAACTATGTTGTCAGGGTATTATAGCTTTGTGCAGCCCCAAATGTTTGTAACGCCGCGAAATATTGGTCCTAGACCCACCTATAAGTATACCGATCGTCATATCTCGACTAGCTGAGTCGATCTAGACATGTGTATCCGTCCGTCTGTCCATTATAATTTGTAAACACGATACAGGCCACAGTTATGGACCAATCTTCACGAAATTTGGCATGTAGGATGGGTTCTGTCCTATGAAGACCCCTATTGGTTTTGGTAAAGATCGGTTGATATTTAGGGGATGAAATGGACCAAATACTAATCTTTTGTTGGTTTTTCTCGTCGCTTCAGGGGTCGCAATTATGGCCCGAACATCGTCAAATTTTACATGGAGAAGGGGATCGGGACAAAGAATGACCATGCCTGTTTTGATAAATACCGGTCAATTTTTAGAGGCTCAAATGAACCCTGACTTTTGTGTAAAAATTACAAAATTTGTATTCGATGACACATGTATTTACTCTTAAAGGACATATACCCGAGAAGTTGATCATATATCCAAGAGGAGTGTGGTATGTACTCGGATGTGGGAGTTACACTCAAATATTTACAGGTGCTTACCATACTAGAGGGCGGAAATATAGCGTTTATCGCATTGAAATTTTCCATGGGGTTCCAGTTATGGTCAAGGACAGCGCCTAAAATTTTCGGTGATGATCAGATAATAATTTTGGGATAAAGTGGACCCTTAATTTTTTTGTATTTTTCGAATCAATCTATAGGCCACAGTGATAAGCCGAACATCACCATACAACCCACGGTGAAGGCAATCTGGGCAAGTAATTAGAAGGGCTGTACTGAATATTAGAAATATTCGGAAAATATGTCAGTGTAAGGAAGATGTGCTGTTGACCTCTAATCGGGCAAGAGGGTGCAAATGGCACAAAATATTGCCCAGGCTCGGAATAAACATCCGCATAAAGTTAGGTTTCCGTGGTAGTTGTGTAGGGTATCGTATGGTCAGCCCCGTCCGACTATACTGCTCCTCTCACTGGTTTACAAATTGTTTTTGTGTGAAGGGATAGGGTTGAGATCCTGAAATTTTAAATTAATATTACAGTCGGAGTGCAGGATTGACTTTTTAAAAATTATGTGTACTAAATGGTACTAAATTTGGTACAATTTATATTAGAGTGAACAAATAGAAAAAAATTTTAATTTGGAAGGCAGTATTGGAATTTCGTACTTATGGATACGAGATGCAATAAATGGTACTAAATATGGTACAATTCGTTTTGTGTGAGCGGGAATCCTAAAATTTGGAATTAAAATTAAAGTTGGAGTGTAGGATTGAGACATAGATGTAGTTTTGAAAATACGTAATTACGTGTACTAAATGGTACTAAATGGTACTAAGTTAAGTACAATTTTAGTTGATGGATAGAGATGGAAAACTTATATTTGAAAATAAAATTACTGTTAAAGTACAGGATTGAGACATTGTTGGAAATTCAAACTCATAAGTACGAAAAGTACTAAATCGTACTAAATGTGGTATTATTTGGATCTATGTGAATGGATAGGTCTGGAATCCTGAAATTTATCATTAAAACTATTGTTGGATTGTGGAATTGAGCAAGTCTTAGAAACTCGTGCTTACATCTACGAAAAGTAATAAGTGGTACTAAATTTGGTAAATTTGGATGTTGGTGAACGAATAAAGCTGGAATCTTTAAATGTGGACTTAAGGTTATTATTGGAGCGCATGAATGAAGTAGTTTTGGGAATTCGTACTTTATGGGTACGAAAAGGACATAATTTGGTACAATTTGGACCTTGGTGAACTGATAGAATTCGAATCCTGTAACTTAGATTATTGTGAGAGTGTAGGATTGATATAGGTTTGGAATATGGGTACTATTTGAAAGCAGGACTGAGGTACCTTTGGAAATTCGTACTTATGAGTACGAAAAGTACTAATTTGGACTTTGGTGGATTTAAGATTACTGTTAGCGTGAAGGATTGATGTAGTTTTAGGGATACTTACTTATGAGTATGAAAAGTACTAAATTTGGAACAATTAGGATTTGGTTGAATCCTGATATTTGGAATTTGGATTACTGTTGAAGTGTTGTATTGAGCTATGGAGATAACTTTGGAAAATCGAATTTATGTGTACGAATAGTAAATAGAATAGCAAATGAAGTAATATTGGATTTGGGTAACGGAGAGAGCTGGAAATCTAAAATTTGGAATGTGGGTCACTGACGGAGAGTTAGAAAGAAGTAGTGGTGGTATGGAGGTAGTTTTGAAAATGTGTCCTTATGTGTTCGAAAAGTGCTAAATGGAACTAAATGTGGAATCTCTACATATTTCATAAAATATATTCCCTTTCCGCATACGAAGTAGCGGGCATTTTGCCAGTGTTTATATATGGATCATATTTAAAAATAAAGTTAGTGTCACTTATCAATACTTTTTAAACAAATCAAATACAAATCTTTAAATATCTCAATATAAGAAATAGTGAGACCTAAGGGACACCGCAGGGAGGTATCAAAGGTCCATAACTGAGGAGGAATTTCAACTCGTCTGTTATGCAGGCGGTTTGGGAAAAAACATACACAAAAATTTGCCCTCACCTGACATATCTTGAATACACAGCAATCTGCTGTCGGAAACCCTTTATATACGTATGTATGTATACAAAATACATGTACTGCAATATAATACGCATTGTATGATTAATTTTATCTTCTATTTAAAGTCAGACCAGACATTTTATTTCTTTGTAACGGAATAATAAACAAAGTAATGCAATGACCCTTAACTTTTTTTAGCAAAGCTATTGATATGATAAAAAATAACTTATTTTATTCAATTTAAAATTATTTGTTAACGAACATATAAATTCGGAAAAAATAATACGCATTATATTGTTCTTGTTATATTGTGGCTTCACAATGTGTTATTGCACTTTGCAGAAGCTTTTCAAATACATGTTAACAAAGAAATATGCCAAACACGTTGTTCATGTGTGAATTTACAATAGGATTGTTAATCTCCAAGAGACATTGAATGTGAAAACTAAGAGTTGTTGTGTTTATACGTACTATCATTTTCATGCCGGCAGTTTTGAAGTTCAATAATTTATAAGAATTCTTAAATAAATTCTTAAAGTGAATTATTTTCAATCGTCTATAATTTTGTGTGCTTTATATTCATAAAAAATGGAATTACTTAAATTTTATGTTCACTTTTATGTCATTTCTAGACAATAAAATGAGCAATTACTTTATTTCCCATACACATACATACATAAATATATTGTTGTTCGTTTTTATTTGCTTATTGTTTTTCTACCTATAATCTGGTATATGTGTATTTTTTGTAGTCACACTTTCCCAATTGAATTTCCTCTTTTGAAATTGCCTTGATATAATCAAGCATATATTCTATGTGCGTATATTAGGGTTATGAGTTTTTCGCAGTCTCGTATGAACGTATCATATTTTGGATATAGTTTTATATAAAGGCGATTGTATGATGAAAACTTCACACCCAAAATATTCGAACTTTTTTATACCCTCCACCATAGTATGGAGGGTATATTAGTTTTGTTTTTCCGTTTGTAACGCATCGAAATAATCATTTCCGACCCTATAAAGTAAACATATTCTTGATCAGCGTAAAATTCTATGACGATCTAATCATTTCCGTCTGTCTGTTGTAATCACTCTAGCGTCTAAACGAATTGAGATAGAACGCCAAAATTTTGCATAGAGTCGTATTTTGTCTGCAGGCAGATCAAGTTCGAAGATGGGCTATATCGGTCCACGTTTAGGCATATCTCCCATATAGGGGCACCCCCAAATTTTTAGTATTTTGGGGATCTTGAGCGCGTTTTTCAACCGAATTCGGTTCACTTATTCTGGTAGCCCCATTTAACGGTACCTCCCAATTTCCAGTTTTTGGGGGGTTTGACCGGATTGGCTGTAATTTAGTACTTCGAGTTCATATTGGGTATCAAATCTCTCCACAAAAAATTAAAAATATAGGTCAATTTTTTCGGGTAGCCCTCATATAAGCCGTCGGCATTTTGGGGTTCTTGAGCCCGTTTTTAACCGAATTCGCCGAAATTTGGTACTTTGAGTTCTTATTGCGTAGCAAATCTCTCCATTAAACATTATAAATATAGGTCCATTTTTCCGGTAGCCCCCATATAAGGGTACCATCCAATTTTCGGTATTATGGGGTTCAACCGAATTCGCTGTAAATGTTGTAGTCGTATATGGTAACAAATCTCCCTACTAAAAATTATTAATATTCACCCCATTTTAGGGGTAGTCCCCATTTAACCCCCTTTTTATTATACCCTCCACCATAGTATGGAGGGTATATTAGTTTTGTTTTCCGTTTGTAACGCATCGAAATAATCATTTCCGACCCTATAAAGTATATATATTCTTGATCAGCGTAAAATTCTATGACGATCTAAGCATGTCCGTCTGTCCGTCTGTCTGTTGAAATCACTCTAGCGTCTAAACGAATTGAGATAGATCGCCAAAATTTTGCATAGAGTCGTCTTTTGTCTGCAGGCAGGTCAAGTTCGACCACTTTTTCTGGTAGCCCCCATATAACGGTACCTCCTAATTTTCAGTATTTTGGGGGTTTTGAACATATAGTATATAGTATAATTTAGGTGCCAAATATTTTTTAATAGGTGCCAAATCTCTCCACAAAAAATTATGAATATAGGTCCATTTTTTCGGATAGCCCCCATGTAAGGGTACCCCCCAAATGTCGGTATTTTGGGGTTCTTGAGCGCGTTTTGTCTGCAGGCAGGTCAAGTTCGAAGATGGGCTATATCGGTCCAAATAGCTCCCATATAAGGTATAAATTTGGTACACTGAGTTCTTATTGGGTAGCAAATCTTTCCACTGAAAATTATAAATATGGGTCCATATTTTCGGATAGCCCCCATATAAGGGTACCCCAATTTTGAGGTATTTTGGGGGGTTTGATCGCATTTTTCGACCGAATTCGCTGAAATTCGGTACTTTGAGTTCTTATTGGGTAGCAAATCTCTATACTAAAAATTATAAATATAGGTCAATTTTTTCGGGTAGCCCCCATATAAGGGTACCCCCCAATTTTCGGTATTTTAGAGTTCTTGAGCGCGGCTTTCAACCAAATTCGCTGAAATTTGGTACATTGGGTTCTTATTGTGTACCAAATTTCCCCATTAAAAATTATAAATATAGGTCCACTTTTTCCGGTAGCCCCCATATAAGGGTACCCCCAATTTTCGCTATTTTGAGGTTCTTGAGCACGTTTTTCAACCGAATTCCCTGAAATTTGGTATTTTGTAGTCGTATATGGTAACAAATTTCCCTACAAAAAATTATTAATATGCACCCCCTTTTTG
>NW_026876338.1:0-19414 GCF_032173495.1 Musca vetustissima | reverse complement strand
TTCCTCCGATTTTAGGTAAATAGTGCACCAAAGTCCCTTTATATGCTTCGATTTGCACAAAATGTGGCTTAGCGTACTAAATTGAGTCGTGAATGATGAGTGGTGAGTTTCGTGAAAATCGGTTGAGATTTCGATATAGCTCCCATATATATGTTCGTCCGATTTTATGTAAATAATGCACCAACGACTATATATATCCTTCGAGTTTCACGAAATTTGGCACAGCGTACTGAATTAAGTCTAAAACGATGTGTGTTAAATTTCGTGGATATCGTTTCAGATTTAGATATAGCTTCTATAAATTTTTTCTTCCGATTTTTTTTAAACAGTGCACCAAAGTCCCTTTTGTATCCTTCGATTTGCACGAAATTTCGCATAGCGTGCTGAATTAAGTCTAGAACGATGTGTGTTAAATTTTGTGAAAATCGGTTGAGATTTAGATATAGCTCTCATATATATTTTCGTCCGATTTTTTGTATATAATGCACCAAAGTCCCTATATATATCTTTCGATTTACACAAAATTTGGCATAGCGTGCTGAATTAAGTCTAGAGAGATGTATGTTAATTTTTGTGAAAATCGGTTCTGATTTAGATATAGCTCCCACATATAGATTATATTTTAAACAACGCGGCGTAGCGAATAGTGTGTATCAATAAATCGTTTTCCATAAATTGTCCCCACGTTACGCAGACGGCTCTAAATCTGCTCGAATGAAATTAAAGTTAGGATAGGTTGGAGAAAGAGGGAACATAGACATGCAATTATTAGGATACATATGTACAATATACCCACAGTGGTGAAGGGTATCATATAGTCGGCCCAGTCCGACTTTAGTACTTTCCTTACTGGTTTAATGAATTGCGATTGAAGAAAGAAACTTTATGGTTATATACTAAGTTTTTCAGACGAAGTACTTAATAGGTAATATTTCATGCCACAAGCAATGTCAATAAAAACCCCAAATTTTATAGTAGATATTCCATTCTATTAATAAACTCAATCGAAGCCTTTAAACGAGACTAAGTTCTTGTTGTAGTCCTAATGTAGATACCAAAAGAAGATAAAAACTGCAGTACAGTTCTCTCAGCCCCAATTTCATATTCAGCGGTTATATTTTTTATAGCTTATCTCCATAAATTAATATGTTCATTTTATTGTATTAATGTGTTGCTTTTTTCTTACGTTTCAACCACACATTGCAAAGCCTTGTACAGACATAGCATATCATTACAATTCCAAATTGCCAAATTCCTTGATAATTAATTATGTAATTCTATTATAGCTCATTTGACACCACAACTCGCTGGTTTTCCAGTTCTACTCTTACTCGTATTTTAGTAATTTTTTGTTCACAATTGAAACTTTGGTGTTATATCTGGGTCCACTTGTGGGTTGGATAATTGGTTTTGCTTCGGTTACTTGTTGGCCATGTGGTTCGTGGCTGAGATGATGCTGCAGTGTTGCATCATCATAATCAGCAGCAGCATCATTTTTTCTGTTTCCATATTTAAATTAAACCACAGAAAAATATTTGTACAACATAAAGTTGTTAAACTCATGCAAATATATTTGTTCGTTTATGAGGATGGTGTTTTATTTTCGGCTTGTGTTTATATACGATATATACATATGGGATGGTCATATATAACAAGGAAGATATATGAATATGAGCATGTGTGTGTGTTGGTATTTGCATGTTTGTTTATAAATGTTTGCATGTGTATATTGTCTTTTATCATTGTATGATTTTTGGTTGGGATATTCTCATTCATTTTGACTTCATGGGATTTGCCAGTTTGCCGGGGAGTTTCTCAGTCATTACCAAAATGGATGTGAGCTGAGGGGATGTTCAACATTCATGTTGCTGTTGTTGCTGCTTCTACCACTATAGCTGACGTTGCCATTGTAACATTTACTTAAAACCATTTTTATAACCATTTCATCTACACTTTATTGTAGGCTTTAAATCTCATTTAACTAGCTGTAAAATAAATATGTTCTATCGGAGGGCGGGCGGACGAATCACATTCAAACACTTTCGATTCGACTTTATTAGGAGCTAAATTATGAAATAGATTTATATTTATGTTTAAACTTCATTGCATAAAGATTCTGTGTCAATGATTTGGGAATCCTCTTCAGTATGCTTGAAATCAAGAAAATAGGATACTGTTGGTTTTGGACGACTGTTTGATACCATACACGATATTTGATACTGAGAAGAATACATTCTACTGAATGAATCATCAGAGATATAACATTACTACAGGTAGAACGAAAAGTATTATATTGAAGTGCCCTGAAAAATAACGAGGAAGAGGCGAGCTGCGACATCACACAGTTGTATGTCGAAGACTTCATAATACCATACACGATTTTAGAAATTCATCCCATATACAATCTTTATTACAGAAGTTGTTAGTTGTCCGACAAATGAGCTACTTAGACGAATCTTAGGTTCCATGGGAATGAATGTGATTGTAATCACGTGGGCTCTATACCGAGAGAACTACATAAATTTATACATTTTAATGATCTGAGACTACATTAAATGTAAGAACATAATCATATTTAATGTACAAATTTTCAAAATGTTGACCGTCTGTTGGGGGATACCAGGAGCATTGAATCAAAATTAGCTCCATAAGAGTTTTACCATTTATTAAATGGTGTGGGAGGTAAAAAAGGAGTGGCCGATTAGCTCCATCTTATTAGCATGTATACAGTGTGGATCAAATTGTTAGAATGATATTTAAGCAAATGTTTAACCATTTTTGGAGTGTTACAAAAAAGGGGGAACGGACATACAATTTGTAGTCAAATTGTCGACAAAATGTTTAATACAATGGCTTTCGGGTCTAACTTCATTGTATCTAAGTGGATTAAGGTTGTAGGTGTGGATATATATCAAAATATTTCAACATCGTTGTAGGAGATTCTCCAAGACATAGATGTGTCTTGAGGTCACAAAATACAGCAACTACGATTTAAAAATGGGACCATTTTATTTTATATTTCGGCCAAATTCGGTTGAAAAAGTATCACTCACTGGAAGTAGTGGAAGTAGAGATAGGAGTATTACTTTGACTGGGAGAACAGTGACACTCTTGCCAGAGATAAGTCTATGTTCAACTTTAATATATTCTTAGTATATGATATGCATTTTTTTTTCGTAAATAGGAAAAGTGTGCCCATTGTCATTGTTATACTTCTTTTCGAAGCAATGGATGATTTTCTTTCATATTCCTACAAAGAGTTTAAGTGCGTTATAGGAATCTCAGGAAAATAAATTGGAATAAAATTGAAGCTATAACGGCATCCTCACCGTCGGTCAATATGAGGAGTGATAATGTTGAGAAAGCAGTGGCCAAAGCAACTCCCCTCCCAGTCCCCTACCATGTGTTTGATGTTAGTAATCATTGGGATATTTATACGGAACACTCAAGAAATATACAAGTGAAATTCATGAGTGAGGTAATGAATTAGCCAGAATTAAAAAAATAATATCTAAGAGCCACAAATCCAAAATAGTAATCGAATAGACGGCACGAATAGACGGCATACACCCACATTCTCTGGTGTATGTTCTTCAGGGGTAAATATATATGCCATAGAATACAATTTTTTTCATTTTTCACACAAAAGTCAGGGTCCATTTGACCCGCTAAATATTGACCGATCTTTATCCAAACAGGCATGGTAATTCTTTGGCCCAATCCCCTTCTCCGTTTAAAAATACACGATGTTTGGGCCATAATTGCGGCCTCTGGAGCCAACAGAAAATCAGACAAAAATAAAGTTTTTGGTCCATTTCATCCCCTAAATATTAACCAATCTTTACCAAAAACAATAGGGGTCTTCTTCTTCCATAACTGTGGCATGTATCGTGTTTACAAATTATAATGGACAGACGGACGGACGGACACACATGTCTAGATCGACTCAGCTAGTCGAGATATGACGATCGATATACTAAAGGTGGGCCTAGGACTAATATTTCGCGGCGTTACAAACTTTTGGGGCTGCACAAAGCTATAAACCCTGACAACATAGTTGTGTCGGGTATAATTAAACCATAAAAATTTCATTCTGCAACCTATACAAAATTTTTCATTTTGACAGATGAAGTGTCCTTTGCTTATGATGGGAAAAAATTACGCAAATCGATTTAAAACAAATCTCAATCGGACATCCGTTTTTATTAGGAGTCTAATCAACATGAAGTAGGTCGAAAATATATATGGGCTAAATGTGCATATCTACTTCATTCTGACATTCAGTCAATCTGACAAACTTGAGTTTGCTACACCATTTACTTATTATCGGACAAAAATATCTAGGGGAGCTATATTCAAATCTGAACCGATTTCAACGAAACTTATCACTGGTTAGGTTATACTAATGTAAGCTATATTTAAATATGAGGCGATTCCAACGAAACATTCCGCACCTTATGTAATACTAAGTTTGTATTTTTGTTGCACCGTTTACTGAAAATCTAACGAAACTGTATATGGGAGTTATATGTAAATCTGAACTGAATTTTCCCAATTTCAATAGGGTTCGTACTTGGTCCAAATAAATGAGCTATGCTAAATTTCATGCAGAAAGTGATTCTATGCATATTCTCAAAAAGAACCATGTGTTTCATTTTGCATGTTACAAACATATGCACAAAGACCATGTACCACTGTGTGGTGAAGGGTATAAAAATGGCTACTGGACCTCAAAATCATTGAATCTGAACAAGCAGCAAAGGGAGATCAGTGAATGTCACCATATATGAGATAGTTGGCAACACATGGATTACTCAATTGTACCCTGCAGCGTTCCCCATTCCTTACGCGCGAATGTCTCCTTGACTCTAATTGAGTATGTTGATGAAATGCTGCGCAACAAAATCAATTTGAACATTGTAGATATTTCCACACTGAAATCTGTCAACAGTGTGTCACTATATGGAGGGATACTCTCTATATCTCCTATTGTGGTCCCTAGTGATAAATGTTCTATGTTCATATGGTCCTATGAGGACGGGATTTCCTCTACTTATGATAAACAGTCTGACTTTGGTTCTCTCCTTTGAAGACAAATTCTTCAAAACAGTCGTTGTCCTCGTATTAACGTGGAAACAGTCTCCAGAAACAGGACTCATATCGGTCTATAGGTCACAGTTCGCCACCACACCGCCCGTAGGCGCTTTTTGTGTGCACGCACACAATCATAGTTTTGTTGAATAAATGAAAGTTGACCAATCTAATTCCACCAGTGGTTGCTTGTTACTAAACAACGTCCCAACAAATTAGTCTCGTCTGATCAATTGATGAAGCAGGTTGTGTTGTCCCTTGTTTCTTAAATAAGCACGAAAAATGATCACCACGGGCCTTGTTTGTGTGCAACACAACCATACCAGTTTGCATATGTATTGTTGGCTAACCCTGCCATATATTAACCGTTTTATAGCTTTTGGGCACGTTTTTAACCTATCTGGCTGCAATTTGACATTTTGGGTTATCACTGTGTGGAATATTTCCCTACCAAAAATTATCAGTATTGCCCCGAGATTCCGTTGGACACGTTTTTTTCAACATATTAATCATTTCCATTTAGTAGGGTAACGCTAGTCAGCAGTAAATTGGTATTTTTAGTTCTCACAGGCTAGAAACCTTTATACTAAACGTTGTCAGTACTGTGCTTTCAAAGGTAGCCCCATATAAGGGTAGCGCCTATTGTCAGTATTTGAAGGGCTTAGTCGCGTATTTTCTTTTTCGTGTCCGCAAGAGGCCAATCGGGAATATTGGAGGATAAGACACATATATGCGCAAAATTTTCAATAACGAATATTTCAAAAATATAATATATAATAATAAATATATAATAATAAATAAATCCAGATTTTGTCATAGCCCCCACATTAAGGTCCCTCCAATTTTCGGAATTTTTCGATTTAGCACATTTTGGGCATTGTCTCCATATAATGGTACCGATATTTTGAAAGGTTTAGCCAGGATTTTGGAGGGAAAACAAGTTATCTTTAAAACTTTTAACCGAATTTTCTTATTGAAGTAGCTATAATTTGACATATCGGATTACTGGGGAATAAAAACAGTTTCTTCCTGAAATTATTAACCCTTTCAGTGTTTTTGTCGAATATATTCGACTTTTAAAATTACTCTCTTCCTTTGAAATTTTTCGGTTATCCTATGTACCGTTACAATTGATGTCTTTGTTTTTGCTGAAAGACAGACAAAACTGTCCGAGGGTTAAAATAAAAATTGCTTTTTATTTCTGAAATCTGTGCTTTCACATGATTTTAAGTACCGACAACAATTTTATTGACACTGAAAGGGTTAAATATAGATTAATATTTTAAAATCTCCCTATTTGAAATTTCCAATCTGAGTGTCTGTAATTTGAAACATTATTTCAGAGCATAACAGGGATAGTCCTTGTGAAAATTTCTTAGGTTTTCAACTGTTAAACAGGTGTAAACGTCGAAAACGTCATATACCTGTATAAAATGTAGTCATCATTTATTGGAACATTATAACATATGTTTGTAACAGGCAAAAGGAATCGTGCGTATTTTTATGAACAAAGTACAGGTCGCATTAATGATCTGATTTGGATGAAATTTGGCACATGTCACTTATTTGGCCCACGGACGAGCCCTATTTAAAATGGAGAAACTAAGTTTAGATTTAGATATAGCTCCCATATATAGTTTCGTCCGATTTTATGTAAATGGTGCACCAAACTCCCAATATTGTTCCGATTGAGACAAAATTTTGCACAGAGTACTGAATTAGGTCTAGATTTATATATGCCTTGTTTTTTTTGAAATCTGTTTAGATGTGGATATAGCTCCCTTATATATTTCTGTCCGATTTTATGCAAATGGTGCCAATGGAATATTGCATTTCACCAAAATGATGTACCAAGTAATTAAAGTTTGTCCGCTTAGGAGAATTAGTGCACAACGTACCAAATCGAACATAGAATAACGTGTATTGGATTTTGTGTCGAGATAAATTTTGGATAACCGAGGGTATAAACTTGAGGACGTTTTAAACTTGTTTTTATGCCCCATTAGATATGGGGTAATTTGACAGTTAGGGTGCTGAATTCGTAGTTGAGTTTATCGAAGAAAAATTCAACAACATGCAAATATGTACCTACAATGGAATTCGAAGATGAATCCATTTATAGACATTTCAAATGTGTGGAGTGGCTGAATAAACTTGAAGCCTGGCTAACAAAGTGTCGTGGAAGTATGTAATCCTATATAGTTTTAACGTAACTTCAAATAATTCTCTCGTAATCTCGTTCATTAACGATCGTCCCCCGGAAAAATCACGAGGGTTTTAGTCATTTTTAATTATCCATGATCCTGAAAATATTCCCAATGGGAATATCCGCTTTACCTCCACATATTGCCACAAATTAAACAATCAATATAACTAAAATTTAACAACAGTAGGGTGTTAAGGACATTAAATCCATGTCCTAGATGCTGTTTATGATCCCTATGTGTTTTGTATCTGGTGTTCTTTTTTTCTGGGTTTATCCACTATTACCCTTGCCATCGAATGTTGTAACAAACCACTGGAACATTGACAAGTGGGCGGGATGAAAAGGCTGAAACAAACCGAGGGAGAAAAAATCTCCAACCAGCGAGAATTGGGAATGTTTGTATTTTACTGCAGTAATATCATAAAATTTGCTTGTTGTTAAACAACGTTGTAAAAATATTTATATACGTATGTACACACGAGTGTGTATGTAGTGAAGTGAATGTTTCCGTTACAGTTGTTGTTGTTGATGTTTCGTTGCTATTTTGTTGTTCATCTCCTGGTACCGGATAACTTGCTTAGCCTTTCCCATAGCAATAACCTTACCGCCATTTTTTTTGTTGCTTGTTTGTGAAAATACAGTTTTGTGAAGATGCTACTTACCGATAATGCATGTTTGTTAGACTTCGGTATATCATGCATGGAACCACATGAACATATCATACCAACATGTATATGTACATTATGTATGTTAGTGTGTGTATATAAAATGTGTACTGCAAACATAAAGTTGTGCTGGTATTATTAGATAAGTCAATGATTCGTTATTTCGTTCCCTTTTTTCTTTCCTCTAATAAAAATACAAAAACGAATAAGGAAATGGTTCAAAGGTAACTTGTTGGTGTGTAGAACTAGTTGGGTACTAAGCAAGGCATGGAAGAGAATTAAATCATATTCATTTCTAAAACTGATTAAATGCATACCTTTGGGTGGTGACTCAGCTGAGCTTGGCATGTCATATTTTATTAAATATAATACCCTTGTTATAAAGTCGATTTATTCCATTGAAATTTGATGTTGGTAGAAATCTCAATATTAGTAACATGTTGCTCACCTCCACTTTCCCTACGAAGAGTTTGAGGAAGTGAAATCTTCAAAAAAAAAAAAAAAAATTGAAACATTTATTCATCCTTTTCTCGAAAATTATATTATTGAAGACTTCATTTTTTATTGTTATTGATGTCATCCAAACAAAATTATGGTAGTATCAAAAATAACTTTATTTAATGATTGATATGATTTTTATATCGGAAACAAACTGGAATTTTCGGTTAAGCTAAAATGAATTGTTGTATTTCAATAACAATATAAGTAAAATATATTATTATTGCCGAAAATAGGGTATCGTTTTCCTGTATAACGGTTCTTCAAAGTAATGATTGCGGAAATGTTTCAAAAATGTGTAGGCAGATTTACGCCAAAACTTGTAGTTTGTGGATAAATTTATAGAGAAGGACAAATGTATTGTAGGTCAAGTTTTTACAATGCTGGTAATTCTAAAATGCATGCAATGCATGAAGAAAAACGTGTATATTTTTCGGCTATAGCAGGTAGAGCTTCAGTCAAATCGAATGAGGTATATTTATGTAATATATATCCTGCCTAAACTAATCTAAATACCACAAGTCGAGATTTTTAGACCTCCCAATAATCTACATTAAAAAGTGTTCATAAGATTTTAGATACGATCTCCAATAAAACGATATTCGCCATTATTATTTTCCATTTTTATTGGATTCCAGCTCAGAAAATCATATATCTAACAAATTTCATACAAATTGTGCATTGTAAAAACTGTGGATTACCATTAATATCTCATTATGCCAAACACGAACCAGTAAGGAAAGTAGTAAAGTCGGACGGGGCCGACTATATGATACCCTTCACCACTTTGAGCATATTCAACAGATGAAATAGAAGCTATATCTAAATCTGAACCGATTTCAACGATTTCAGGAAACTTAACACACATCATTCCAGACCTCATCCATAACGCAGTGCCAAATTTCGTGCAAATCGAAAGATATATTGGGACTTTGGTGCCCAATTTACATTAAATCGGACGAAAATATATATATATAGGAGCTATATCTAAATCTGGACCGATTTTCAGGAAACTTAACACACACCATTCTATAACTAATTCATTACGCTGTGCCAACTTTGGTGCAAATCGAAAGATATATAGGGACATTGGTGCACCATTCAGATTAAATCGGATGAAAATATATATGAGAGCTATATCTAAATCTGGACCGATTTTCAGGAAACTTAACACACACCATTATATTCCTAATTGATTACGATGTGCCAACTTTCGTGCAAATCGAAAGATATATAGGGACTTTGGTGCACCATTTAAATTAAATCGGACGAAAATATATATGGGAGCTATATATAAATCTGAACCGATTTTCAGGAAACTTAACACACATCATTCTATGCCTAATTCAGTACGCTATGCCAAATTTCGTGGAAATCGAAAGATATATAGGTACTTTGGTGCCACGTTTACCTTAAATCGGACGAAAATATATATGGGAGCTATATCTAAATCTGAACCGATTTTCACGAAACTCAGCACACACCATTATGGACCTAATTCAGTACACTATGCCAAATTTCGTGCAAATCGAATGATATATAGGTACTTTGGTGCCTATATCGGGCGAAAATATATATGGGAGCTATATCTAAATCTGACCCGATTTTCACGAAACTCAGCACACATCATTTTGGACCTCATTCAGTACGCTATGCCAAATTTCGTGCAAATCGAATGATATATAGGTACTTTGGTGCCTATATCGGGTGAAAATATATATGGGAGCTATATCTAAATCTGAACCGATTTTTCCCAATTTCAATAGGGTTCGTCCTTGGGCCAAATAAGTGACCTATGCCAAATTTCATCCAAATCGGATCAAAAATGCGACCTGTACTTTGTTCACAAAAATACATGGACGGACAGACGGACGGACGGACGGACGGACGGACAGACGGACGGGCAGACGGACATGCGTAAATCAACTCAGAAAGTGATTCTATGCATATTCTCAAAAGGAACCATGTGCCTATCTCGTTTCCGGGTATAAAAATACCTATTCGCGGGAAACAGACCCATTTCCTTAATTTTATATCTTATTTCCAGATTTTTTGTATGCGTACGCCCGTGGAGAATAAACCTTAAGCAGGACCAATATTGATTATATGCTGTAGGAATTAGCGAATAATTTGTTTATCATAATTTGAAGGGCTATGCTTGATTAAGGACCACTGTAGCTCAATTTCGAAACTAATTTCAATTTCAAACCTAATCGAACCGATATATTTCATTCTCGAACTAGACGAAGGTGGAATGATTAAAGCAGATGGTTGGATCGTCTTAGAATTCCATACTTTGTAGGAAATAAACTGACATGGTATAAACTGAGCAAATTCGGTAGAAAAGTGCGTTAACAAATCCGAAATTTTGGGGTACCCATTGGTTTCATATTCAAGTATCCCCCTAAAGAGTAGACATTCCAATTCAATATTAGACGAAAGGAATGCCCTGTGTACATCGAAATATTTACTTCAAACTCCTTCTGACACCTCCCCCTCCATAATGTTCAAATTGTGCTTAAAAAGAATTTTAATGAGGGCTACCATTATATGGGGGCTACCCGGAAATGTGGCCAATGTTCATAATTATGTAAATCTGTATGCTGCAGCACAGAGCGCTGTCCATAATTTTATCTCGTGTCTATGGAACAGACGTACACCATTTACCAAAAATCGGACTAAACTATATATGGGAGCACTATCTACATCATAACCGATTTTCACAAACCGTATACAGTAATATGGACCTATCTCAATTCGCTATGCAAAATTTTGTATCAATCGGACAATCTTTGGGAGTTTGGTGCACCATTTACCACAAAATCGGTATAGGGGAGCTATATCCAAATCTGAACCGATTTTCACAAAATTTTCGTCTCAATCGGACAAGTATTGGGAGTTTGGTTCCCCACTTACATATAATTATATAAACTATATTTGGGAGAAATATGTCTAAAACTGAACCGATTTCATCTAAACTTCACGCATATCACACCGGACCTAATTTAGTACGCTGTGTAAAATTTTTCTTCTATTGGAAAAATATTGGAATTTTGGTGCACCATTTACATAAAATCGGACCAAACTATATATGGGACATATATCTAAAACTGAACCGATTTTAACAAAAATGCATATTCTTCAGGCTGGATCTTATTCACTACGCTGTGCAAAATTTTGTCTCAATCGGACAAAAATTGCGATCGGACGAAACTATATATGGGAGCTATATATAAATCTGAACCGATTTCCACAAAACTTCGCACACATCAGACTGGAACTAATCTAGTACGCTGTGCAAAATTTTATCTCAATCTGACAAATATCGGAAGTCTGGTGCACCATTTACCTAAAATCGGACGAAACTATATATGGGAGCTATATCTAAATCTGAACCGATTTTCTCGAAACTTGATACACATCACTCTTACCTCAATTCAGTACGCTATGCAAAATTTCGTCCAAATTGAAAAATACATAGGGGCTTTGGTGCACCATTCACCTTAAATCGGACGAAACTATATACGGGAGCTATATCTTAAGCTGAACCGATTTTCTTCAATTTCAATAGGGTTCATCCTTGGGCCAAATGAGGGAGCTGTGCCAAATTTTATCCAAATCGGATCATAAATGTCTGTACTTTGTTTACAATTTAACATCTGCAGACGGACGGACATGCATAAATCGACTCAAAAAGTAATTCTATGCATATTGTCAAAAGGAACCAAGTGTCTATCTCATTTCCTTCTGCGCGCTACAAACATATGCACAAAGACATAATACCCTGTGCCACAGTGTGGTGAAGGGTATAATTACAACCAAATAGGTAGAGACATGCTCCAGTTATATGGGGGCTACCTAAAAAAGTGGACCAATACTGTGGTACGAAGATTTGATACACAATGGTGACCAAAACCTAGGAAGTAGCAACCAATTCAGTTGAAAAACGTGTCAATAGTCTCCATCATAACGAATATTTTGGGTACCGTTACATGGGGGCTATACCAATACTTGGAGCGATATACCCCATTTATACCCAACCATCCTAAGAGTTATAGCAATGTCATTGCAAAATTTCAAATCTCTATATCAAATAATGAGATCCCTATCCTAATTTCAACAGACAGACCGACCCGCAAAAATTTACATAGAATTTTATTATAATCAAGAATACATATATTTTATGGGGTCTCCGGAGAATATTTCGATGCGTTGCAAACGGAATGACAAATTTAATATACACTCCACCTTATGGGGAAGGGTAAAAAAAATGGTGATTCCGCCTCATATCGTGCTTAAAGATGAAATCGTGGTTTACATAATCGACCAATTGTCACATAATTGCCGTATTTGGGAACCTGACAATCCTCAATGAATTGATGAGAGTTCATTACATCCGGTAAATTCGCTGTTTGGTGCGGCTTACTTCTTGGAAAGAGACGATAGAACGACTATCACCATCAAATCATAGTGTTATGGTCAGATGATAACCGACATTATGACTGTTATGAAATAACACTACTTGGAGAATATATGGTTTGAACAAGACGGGCCCACATGCCACATAACTTGTGCGAAAATGGCTTTATTGCAAAGACATTTCCTGGCCGCGTAATGTCCGTCGTCGTTTTGATATTCACTGGTCATAAAGATCATGCAATTTGACATAATTTGACTTTTTTATGGGACTACTCGAAATAAAGTCTTGATCACTTAAAGATCAACATTCGATTAGTTATGGTTGAGAAGAATAAGTTATGAAAATTACCACAATAAAATCAGTGCTTACAATATTTCGTGTAAGCACTGATGTAATGTTTCACATCAAATTTAAACGTTCACAATTTGTAATAAAAAGCCAGTAAGCGTAGCAGTACAGTCGGATGGTACCGACCATATGATACCCTACAGAACTACCACTGATCTTTACTTTTTGCGGATCTATATTCCGAATTTTGGTTATATTTCGCGATATGTCCACACGCTTGACCGGCAGCCACACATTCTTTCCTTGGTATCTTGTCCAATAATATTCGAATTTTTGCATTTAACAGACAAAAGTCTGTTTTGGTCAGATCTCCTTCCCTATTTGTGATGTTTGGCTTATAATTGTGACGTCTAGACGTCAGACAAAAATTAAGTTTTTGGTCCATTTCATCCCCTAAATATCATCTGATCATGCGTCGTCCTTGACCATAACCATCAGCGCTACATTTCCGCCCTCTAGTGTGAAAATGGTAATACTAAACAGTATAGGTAGACTCTATAAATATTAACATGTAACTCCCACATCCGAAAAGATAGACAAATAAACCAGTAAGGAAAGTAGTAAATCGGACGGGCCGACTATATGATACCCTTCACCACTTTGAGTATATTCAACAGATGATTTGTTACAGACGTGCCAAATTTTTAAAGGACCAGTAAAATGAAATTGGAACCATAAACACGTCATTCTGCAACCGATACCAAATAGTTCATTTGGTCAGATATAGCAGCTATATCTAAATCCTGTGCCACATTTCAGGAAACTTTTCACACATCTAGACCTAATTCATTACGCTGTGCCAAATTTAGTGCAAACCGAAAGATATTAAGGGACTTTGGTGCACCATACACATTAAATTGGAGGAAAATATATATGGGAGCTATATCTAAATTCGAACCGATTTTCAGGAAACTTGACACACATCATTCTAGACCTAATTCATTACGCTGATCTAAATTTAGTGCAAATCGAGAGATATATAGGGACTTTTACCTTAACATATGCACAACGACCTTAATATCACAGTGTATATATGAAGGGTATAAAAATCTGTCAACTTTTTCAGGATAACTAACACACATCCTTCTGGGGTAAACATATATGTCATACAATAGGGGTATTTTTTGGCCAAAACCCATCCTACATTCAAAATTTTATATTTTTTTTATTGTCTTCGAAAGTAATCGCAATTTACTATGTCCCTGAAATTTGCTTTTAATACTATAACTTTATTACTCTGCCAACAAGTTCTCTGATTCATGTATCTGCAACTTCATCACATATATTATTAATACTCTGCATAATACAATTGCATAAAACACAAGAAAAAAATAAATTTTATTTAACCTTGAGGTTAAATAATATAAAACGTCATATTCTATTTAGGTCATGTGAAAAACAATCAAGTAGAAAAATAACCAAAAACATACCAACAACAACAAGAAGAACGATACCAACAATCAAAACTTAATAACAATATTTTTTTCTGTTAAGGCTGCTGCTGTACTACTTCTTCTACTTTGTTCAAGTACAACCTCATCGTAATAAAGAAACCTATATTTTATTTTATTGTGCCTGCAGCCGCATTACAACACATACTAAAAATAAAAATAAACTTACAACATGTAATTCGATGATAAACTTTGCATGTTCTACTGCTGGCTGGGAATAGAGCAGCAGCAGCAAGGAGCAACAACAACATCAAACAACACTGACGCTGCAACTACAAACGGATATGGTCATGACGACAACGGATGTATGGTGTTGTTGTTGGTGGTGGTACAACCACCGTAAGTGATGTTAAATATAGTTTTCTATGACGCCAAATATGCCTCGAACAAGAGAGAGACTAGACAAGAACAACAAAGGAAGCAATACGAAAAGAATTTATGTCCAGACAAAACCAAAAAAAAAAAAAATGTATAAGAAACGAAGAATTTTACTAACATTACACTGGCAGACATACTCACATATACGCCAACACACACACACGTACGAAGTATTCATAAAGTTTCGAATGTATGTCTAACAATATAGACGATTTTAGACAGGGGCGTGCAATTTGGTGGGGTTTTAAATGTTGGGTCCATGTATTATTGGAAAGAACGTACAGATTGCATTTCACATCCGCATGGGATGAAATTTGGTACAGTTAATTTATTTGGCCGAAAGACGAATACATTTGAAATTTCTAAAAATCATATACATAGCCGAAGACGACACCTGTCATACATACTTAGCTAGCTTATGATAGAGCGGTTGCTCCATAAGCCGCTTAAAAAAGATTTCCAGACACGTCGGTCTTATGCGCTTCTCATCCAATTTGAAAGACAATTTTACGACATGTTGTCTTCTACTTGATCTTTCCATCGGATTCATGGCCTTCGTTGTCTGCGTGAACCATTACTTGGCTCGATTAATATGCCTTTTGAGCTGGGGCATCTTCGTCCATTTTCAAGAGATGGTCTAGCCAACGTAGTTGCTGCAGCTCGATTCGTCTGACTATGTCGATGTCCGAAAATAGATGATATAGTTCATGGTTCATTCGACGGCGATATTCACCATCAATGCAGATCGGTCCATAGATCTTCCGGAGAAATTTTCTATCAAACACTCCAAGAGCAGCCTCATCTGCCTGCGCAAGTACCCATGCTTCAGATCCATAAACAGCACGGGTAATATCAGCGTCTTGTAGAGTGTGAGTTTAGTCTGGCGAGAGGTGGTCTTGTTTTTGCGTTGCTTACTCAGACCATCCGTTGGCCAACACTATTCTACTCCGGATTTCAAAGCTGTTTTGTTTATGGCGGTACCGAGGTATATAAAATCGTTCACTACCACGAAGCTGTAGTGTTCAAGTTCCACAGTTGGTTCGAGTCTACTGGAGTTCTTTCGCGTTGATTCCATCAGCTTTGTCTTCTCGACATTTTCTGCCAGTCCCACTTTGGCAAATTCCTTCTCAATTCGTTCAAAGCTGGCTGTTACCGCTCGCAATTTTCGACTCATTATGTCGATGTCGTCAGCGTAGGCGAGTAACATATGATGTTTGGTGTACAGAGTGTCATTTCTGTTCACAATTGCATCTCTTATGACCTTTTCCAGCAGGATGTTGAACAGGTCACACGACAAACTGTCACCTTGTCTGAATCCTCTTTCGGTACTGAAGGGCCCCAAGAGGTCCTTTCCAACTTTAACTGCTGAACTTGTGCCACTCAAAGTTATCATGCATAGCCGTATTAATTTTGCAGTAATGCCGAACGCAGACAAGGCTTTAAATACCTCTGAACGGATAGGGCTATCGAATGAGGCTTTATAGTCGACGAGTAGGTGAAATGTGCCAATGTGTTTTTCGTGGGTCTTTTCCAAGATTTGGCGCAGAGTGAAAATCTGGTGAATGTGGATTTGCCAGGTCTAGAGCCGCATTGGTATGGTCCAATGATGTCATTGACTATAGGTTTCAGTCGTTCACGTAGCACGCACTTTATATGCGATGGGGAGGAGACTTATTCCTCTATAGTTGGAACATATCGTCTTGTCTCCTTTTTTGTGCACGGTATACAGGATGCCATCAATCGGCTCCTGCTGCTTTATTGTTCTTCAGGCGATTAATTGCTGCTCTGACCACATCTCGGCTAGGTGGTATACACTCTATACCGTCATCTCTTACTGGTTCTGGGGTATCTTCTTCACCACCTATCTTCAGCACGCTATCTGTATCTTTTTCCATCTTCATCTCTACAGGAGGATGTGCCTGCGCCAGCCATTTACTCGTTGGTAAAATTTCAGGATTTCATTCTGACTCCTCCACATCTCGATCTGTTCACACTCACGTTCCTCTTGTTCTTTCTTCTTTTTTTCTGAAAACACGTTTATCCTCTCTTCTTTTCTCGCGATAATTTTTGCATCGGATTACGTGTTGCTACTGTCTGCAGTGTTGCCCTATACACTGCTTTTCGCCTCAGTAGCATTACGACACTCCTGATTGTACCACGGGTTTCTTGATGGTGGTTTTTGGTACCAATGTTTTGCTTTTGTTGCATTTGTAGGCATTGGGCAATTTTTTGCCATTGTGCTTCTATATTATTAACGGGATAGGTTTTGCTATCTGTTGACAACACCTATAGTTTTTGTAAAAACTTTACATTTGTCTTTTTTCCAGTCACACCAGCAACCAAGATTATCACCCGAACATCACGAAATGTTACTTGCGTAAGGAGGTCTAGCCAACGAATAGTCATGCCTAATGTCATTGTCACCACGCCACTGCATTTGTTTTGCATTAAAATTTTTATAGATTTGCTTTATCATCCATAAACTTTAAGTAAACAACATATAAAACGTAACCTAACCTTCTTTTATGCCATCTTCGACTACGTCGTCTCGGTCTTCCTCTATGCAGGCAAAGCGACCAAACAAAAGGACCATGCATTCATCCGTACTTGATTACTATTATTATTTTTAGTTTTCATGCCATTTCAGCAAACAACATTTGTTGTAAACATTGTCAGCAGTGTACGTTTCATATGCATGTGCAGGATGTGTGAGTCAGTGTGTGTGTGTGTGTGCGAGTATGAGCAAGGACATATGTATGTCGCCATCAATATTTTTTTTTTAGATTTTAATATTGCACTCATTCGCCGACACGTAGTACACACACAAATCTGTGGAATCAACCTAACAATTCACAGACACACAACTACATGTTCAAGGTATTGAATGTTTAATCTGAGGATATCGAAGAACACGTTATTTTTAGGACACTTTTTTGTTGTTTTGCATTCATATTTCTTAATAGAGGGGAGAGGAAATCTGAAGTGTTACCTTCTGATATTATATGAAGAAGCTTCATTTTTTTAAATCTTAGTCCTCATATTTCTGATGGAAATCTTTTCTCATTAGCAAATTTTTCCATCCTATGTTCTATTACTAATACTCATACATTTTCATTTTAAATCTTTCCATTTTTACCTGGTGACTTCAGATGCGTTTCTTTCACGTTTCCAAAGATCACATATTGTAAGTTTTTGATTTGAATGTTTGTGTTGGGTAAGACGATATAACCGCTGAAACAACTACCTTGCCTATTGTCAACAGTCAGCAACTTTTTTTCTTGCTTATTGGTCC
Organism: Musca vetustissima; assembly: GCF_032173495.1. NCBI lineage: Eukaryota > Metazoa > Arthropoda > Insecta > Diptera > Muscidae > Musca > Musca vetustissima. Next base: position 1,065 of record NW_026876338.1, on the reverse strand, counting down.
TATTTGTGTCTTCACTTCCCAGAAGATTTTGTTTTGGTTTTGTTTCAACATTGTTATTGTCACAATCGTAACATAGTTACTATTTATACCCTCCACCACAATGTGGTACGTGGTATTATGTCTTTGTGCATATGTTTGTAACAGGCAAAAATAATCGAGACGCATGGTTCCTTTTGAGAATATATATAGAATCACTTTCTAAGTCGATTTATGCATGTCCGTCCGTCTGTCCGTCTGTCCATGTTAAATTGTAAACAAAGTACAAGTCGCATTTATAATCCGAATTGGATGAAATTTGGCATAGGTCACTTATTTGGCCCAAGGACGAACCCTATTGAATTTGGGAAAAATCGGTTCAGATTTAGATATAGCTCCCATATATATTTTCGACCGATTTAATGTAAACGGTCCCTATATATCTTTCGATTTGCACGAAATTTGTACAGCCTAATCATTTAGGTCTAGAATGATGTCTGCCAAGTTTCGTAAAAATCGGTCCAGATTTAGATATAGCTCCCATATATAGTTTCGTCCGATTTCATGTAAATGGTGCCCCAAAGTCCCTATATATATTAACCCAAAAGATAAAAATTTCAGTGAATTCGGATGAAAGCAGCGGTGAAAAGTGCCAAACTATCGAAAATTGTGAGGGCTACCCAAATATTGGAATTGTATTGCTAAGTTTTGCAGAGAAAATTTGGTAATCATTTGGTATAATTTTTTTTTCGGAACTCATAAAAATAAAAATTCCGGTCATAAAAAGTAGGTATAACTGGTATAACTCCCAAAAATAAGAAGAAAGTTATACCAGACAGTTGCTGCATTCTGTTTCGAAGCATAGGCCTCAATAGAGTAGATATTCGGTATCTTATTTACCATTAACAGCCAAATAGATCCAAAATCATATTCGATCTAGTTTTCGCTATAAATATTGTGGAACTTAACTTACTATGACTTGACCCATTAACCTACTTTACAGTCATGAACATGTAAAGACTTGATTGCTTTCAGGGTTTCTTGACTATTGACATATATAGTCGCCGGCCCTAAATCATTAATACTTTT
>NW_026876337.1:0-19599 GCF_032173495.1 Musca vetustissima | reverse complement strand
AGCAAAGTTTTTTATTCGGTATAAGGTGTATATATTCTGAAAGTACGTTTCGAGACCTTTCAATTGATGTGGGTCTCCATACTGCATCCATTTTAGTTTTTGCGCAATATGGCGTTTTCTACCCAGAGTCCCCACTGTCACTGAGACTTGCAATGAAAATCGAGAAAATCCGTTAGGCGAAGGTTTGTTTTTCGGCATAGGGTGTATATATTCTGAAAGTACATTTCGAGACCTTTCAATTGATGTGGGTCTCCATACTGCATCCATTTTAGTTTTTGCGGAATATGGCGTTTTCTACACAGAGTCCCCATTGTCACTGAGACTTGCACGGAAAATCGATAAAATCCGTTTGGCGAAAGTTTGTTTTTTGGCATATGGTGTGTATATTCTGAAAGTACATTTCGAGACCTTTCAATTGATGTGCGTATCAATACTGCATCCATTTTAGTTTTTGCGCAATATGGCGTTTTCTACCCAGAGTCCCCACTGTCACTGAGACTTGCAACCAAAATCGAGAAAATCCGTTAGGCGAAGGTTTGTTTTCCGGCATATGGTGTATATATTCTGAAAGTACATTTCGAGACCTTTCAATTGATGTGGGTCTCCATACTGCATCCATTTTAGTTTTTGCGCAATATGGCGTTTTCTACCCAGAGTCCCCACTGTCACTGAGACTTGCAATGAAAATCGAGAAAATCCGTTAGGCGAAGGTTTGTTTTTCGGAATATGGTGTGTATATTCTGACAGTACATTTTGAGACCTTTCAATTGATGTGGGTCTCCATACTGCATCCATTTTAGTTTTTGCGCAATATGGCGTTTTCTACACAGAGTCCCCACTTTTTTCCACAACATGGCGTTTTCTACACAGACTCCCCATTGTCACTGGAAAATCGAGAAAATCCGTTTAGCAAAGTTTTTTCTTCGGTATAAGGTGTATATATTCTGAAAGTACATTTCGAGACCTTTCAATTGATGTGGGTCTCCATACTGCATCCATTTTAGTTTTTGCGCAATATGGCGTTTTCTACCCAGAGTCCCCACTGTCACTGAGACTTGCAATGAAAATCGAGAAAATCCGTTAGGCAAAGGTTTGTTTTTCGGCATATGGTGTATATATTCTGAAAGTACATTTCGAGACCTTTCAATTGATGTGGGTCTCCATACTGCATCCATTTTAGTTTTTGAGGAATATGGCGTTTTCTACACAGAGTCCCCATTGTCACTGAGACTTGCACGGAAAATCGATAAAATCCGTTAGGCGAAAGTTTGTTTTTCGGCATAGGGTGTATATATTCTGAAAGTACATTTCGAGACCTTTCAATTGATGTGGGTCTTCATACTGCATCCATTTTAGTTTTTGCGCAATATGGCGTTTTCTACACAGAGTCCCCACTTTTTTCCACAACATGGCGTTTTCTACACAGACTCCCCATTGTCACTGGAAAATCGAGAAAATCCGTTTAGCAAAGTTTTTTCTTCGGTATAAGGTGTATATATTCTGAAAGTACGTTTCGAGACCTTTCAATTGATGTGGGTCTTCATACTGCATCCATTTTAGTTTTTGCGCTATATGGCGTTTTCTACAGAGAGTCCCCACTGTCACTGAGACTTGCAATGAAAATCGAGAAAATCCGTTAGGCGAAGGTTTGTTTTTCGGTATAAGGTGTATATATTCTGAAAGTACATTTCGAGACCTTTCAATTGATGTGGGTATCAATACTGCATCCATTTTAGTTTTTGCGCAATATGGCGTTTTCTACCCAGAGTCCCCACTGTCACTGAGACTTGCAACCAAAATCGAGAAAATCCGTTAGGCGAAGGTTTGTTTTTCGGCATATGGTGTGTATATTCTGAAAGTACATTTCGAGACCTTTCAATTGATGTGGGTATCAATACTGCATCCATTTTAGTTTTTGCGCAATATGGCGTTTTCTACACAGAGTCCCCACTGTCACTGAGACTTGCAAAGAAAATCGAGAAAATCCGTTAGGCGAAGGTTTGTTTTTCGGCATAGGGTGTATATATTCTGAAAGTACATTTCGAGACCTTTCAATTGATGTGCGTATCAATACTGCATCCATTTTAGTTTTTGCGCAATATGGCGTTTTCTACACAGAGTCCCCACTGTCACTGAGACTTGCAATGAAAATCGAGAAAATCCGTTAGGCGAAGGTTTGTTTTTCGGCATAAGGTGTATATATTCTGAAAGTAAATTTCAAGAGCTTTCAATTGATGTGGGTCTCCATACTGCATCCATTTTAGTTTTTGCGCAATATGGCGTTTTCTACCCAGAGTCCCCACTGTCACTGAGACTTGCAACGAAAATCGAGAAAATCCGAGAAAATCTCCATACTGCATCCATTTTAGTTTTTGCGCAATATGGCGTTTTCTACACAGAGTCCCCATTGTCACTGAGACTTGCACGGAAAATCGATAAAATCCGTTTGGCGAAAGTTTGTTTTTTGGCATATGGTGTGTATATTCTGAAAGTACATTTCGAGACCTTTCAATTGATGTGCGTATCACTACTGCATCCATTTTAGTTTTTGCGCAATATGGCGTTTTCTACCCAGAGTCCCCACTGTCACTGAGACTTGCAACCAAAATCGAGAAAATCCGTTAGGCGAAGGTTTGTTTTCCGGCATATGGTGTGTATATTCTGAAAGTACATTTCGAGACCTTTCAATTGATGTGGGTCTCCATACTGCATCCATTTTAGTTTTTGCGCAATATGGCGTTTTCTACACAGAGTCCCCACTGTCACTGAGACTTGCAAGGAAAATCGAGAAAGTCCGTTAGGCGAAAGTTTGTTTTTCGGTATAAGTTTATATATTCTGAAAGTACATTCCAAGACCTTTCAATTGATGTGGGTCTCCATACTGCATCCATTTTAGTTTTTGCGCAATATGGCGTTTTCTACACAGAGTCCCCACTTTTTTCCACAACATGGCGTTTTCTACACAGACTCCCCATTGTCAATGGAAAATCGAGAAAATCCGTTTAGCAAAGTTTTTTATTCGGTATAAGGTGTATATATTCTGAAAGTACGTTTCGAGACCTTTCAATTGATGTGGGTCTCCATACTGCATCCATTTTAGTTTTTGCGCAATATGGCGTTTTCTACCCAGAGTCCCCACTGTCACTGAGACTTGCAATGAAAATCGAGAAAATCCGTTAGGCGAAGGTTTGTTTTTCGGCATAGGGTGTATATATTCTGAAAGTACATTTCGAGACCTTTCAATTGATGTGGGTCTCCATACTGCATCCATTTTAGTTTTTGAGGAATATGGCGTTTTCTACACAGAGTCCCCATTGTCACTGAGACTTGCACGGAAAATCGATAAAATCCGTTTGGCGAAAGTTTGTTTTTTGGCATATGGTGTGTATATTCTGAAAGTACATTTCGAGACCTTTCAATTGATGTGCGTATCAATACTGCATCCATTTTAGTTTTTGCGCAATATGGCGTTTTCTACCCAGAGTCCCCACTGTCACTGAGACTTGCAACCAAAATCGAGAAAATCCGTTAGGCGAAGGTTTGTTTTCCGGCATATGGTGTATATATTCTGAAAGTACATTTCGAGACCTTTCAATTGATGTGGGTCTCCATACTGCATCCATTTTAGTTTTTGCGCAATATGGCGTTTTCTACCAGAGTCCTTTCAATTGATGTGGGTCTCCATACTGCATCCATTTTAGTTTTTGCGCAATATGGCGTTTTCTACACAGAGTCCCCACTTTTTTCCACAACATGGCGTTTTCTACACAGACTCCCCATTGTCACTGGAAAATCGAGAAAATCCGTTTAGCAAAGTTTTTTCTTCGGTATAAGGTGTATATATTCTGAAAGTACATTTCGAGACCTTTCAATTGATGTGGGTCTCCATACTGCATCCATTTTAGTTTTTGCGCAATATGGCGTTTTCTACCCAGAGTCCCCACTGTCACTGAGACTTGCAATGAAAATCGAGAAAATCCGTTAGGCGAAGGTTTGTTTTTCGGCATATGGTGTATATATTCTGAAAGTACATTTCGAGACCTTTCAATTGATGTGGGTCTCCATACTGCATCCATTTTAGTTTTTGCGCAATATGGCGTTTTCTACACAGAGTCCCCACTGTCACTGAGACTTGCAAGGAAAATCGAGAAAATCCGTTAGGCGAAAGTTTGTTTTTCGGCATAGGGTGTATATATTCTGAAAGTACATTTTGAGACCTTTCAATTGATGTGGGTCTCCATACTGCATCCATTTTAGTTTTTGCGCAATATGGCGTTTTCTACACAGAGTCCCCACTTTTTTCCACAACATGGCGTTTTCTACACAGACTCCCCATTGTCACTGGAAAATCGAGAAAATCCGTTTAGCAAAGTTTTTTCTTCGGTATAAGGTGTATATATTCTGAAAGTACGTTTCGAGACCTTTCAATTGATGTGGGTCTCCATACTGCGTCCATTTTAGTTTTTGCGCAATATTGCGTTTTCTACCCAGAGTCCCCACTGTCACTGAGACTTGCAATGAAAATCGAGAAAATCCGTTAGGCGAAGGTTTGTTTTTCGGCATATGGTGTATATATTCTGAAAGTACATTTCAAGACCTTTCAATTGATGTGGGTATCAATACTGCATCCATTTTAGTTTTTGCGCAATATGGCGTTTTCTACACAGAGTCCCCACTGTCACTGAGACTTGCAACCAAAATCGAGAAAATCCGTTAGGCGAAAGTTTGTTTTTCGGCATATGGTGTATATATTCTGAAAGTACATTTCGAGACCTTTCAATTGATGTGGGTATCAATACTGCATCCATTTTAGTTTTTGCGCAATATGGCGTTTTCTACACAGAGTCCCCACTGTCACTGAGACTTGCAACCAAAATCGAGAAAGTCCGTTAGGCGAAAGTTTGTTTTTCGGCATATGGTGTGTATATTCTGAAAGTACATTTCGAGACCTTTCAATTGATGTGGGTATCAATACTGCATCCATTTTAGTTTTTGCGCAATATGGCGTTTTCTACACAGAGTCCCCACTGTCACTCCCCATTGTCAATGGAAAATCGAGAAAATCCGTTTAGCAAAGTTTTTTTTTCGGTATAAGGTGTATATATTCTGAAAGTACATTTCGAGACCTTTCAATTGATGTGGGTCTCCATACTGCATCCATTTTAGTTTTTGCGCAATATGGCGTTTTCTACAGAGAGTCCCCACTGTCACTGAGACTTGCAATGAAAATCGAGAAAATCCGTTAGGCGAAGGTTTGTTTTTCGGCATATGGTGTATATATTCTGAAAGTACATTTTGAGACCTTTCAATTGATGTGGGTCTCCATACTGCATCCATTTTAGTTTTTGAGGAATATGGAGTTTTCTACACAGAGTCCCCATTGTCACTGAGACTTGCACGGAAAATCGATAAAATCCGTTTGGCGAAAGTTTGTTTTTTGGCATATGGTGTGTATATTCTGAAAGTACATTTCGAGACCTTTCAATTGATGTGCGTATCAATACTGCATCCATTTTAGTTTTTGCGCAATATGGCGTTTTCTACCCAGAGTCCCCACTGTCACTGAGACTTGCAACCAAAATCGAGAAAATCCGTTAGGCGAAGGTTTGTTTTCCGGCATATGGTGTATATATTCTGAAAGTACATTTCGAGACCTTTCAATTGATGTGGGTCTCCATACTGCATCCATTTTAGTTTTTGCGCAATATGACGTTTTCTACATTTCGTTAGGCAAAGTTTGCTTTTCGGCATATGGTGTATATAGTACATTTCGAGACCTTTCAATTGATGTGGGTCTCAATACTGCATCCATTTTAGTTTTTGCGCAATATGGCGTTTTCTACACAGAGTCCCCACTGTCACTGAGACTTGCAAGGAAAATCGAGAAAATCCGTTAGGCGAAAGTTTGTTTTTCGGCATAAGGTGTATATATTCTGAAAGTACATTTCGAGACCTTTCAATTGATGTGGGTCTCCATACTGCATCCATTTTAGTTTTTGCGCAATATGGCGTTTTCTACACAGAGTCCCCACTTTTTTCCACAACATGGCGTTTTCTACACAGACTCCCCATTGTCACTGGAAAATCGAGAAAATCCGTTTAGCAAAGTTTTTTTTTTCGGTATAAGGTGTATATATTCTGAAAGTACGTTTCGAGACCTTTCAATTGATGTGGGTCTCCATACTGCATCCATTTTAGTTTTTGCGCAATATGGCGTTTTCTACCCAGAGTCCCCACTGTCACTGAGACTTGCAATGAAAATCGAGAAAATCCGTTAGGCGAAGGTTTGTTTTTCGGCATATGGTGTATATATTCTGAAAGTATATTTCGAGACCTTTCAATTGATGTGGGTATCCATACTGCATCCATTTTAGTTTTTGAGCAATATGGCGTTTTCTACACAGAGTCCCCATTGTCACTGAGACTTGCACGGAAAATCGATAAAATCCGTTTGGCGAAAGTTTGTTTTTTGGCATATGGTGTGTATATTCTGAAAGTACATTTCGAGACCTTTCAATTGATGTGCGTATCAATACTGCATCCATTTTAGTTTTTGCGCAATATGGCGTTTTCTACACAGAGTCCCCACTGTCACTGAGACTTGCAACCAAAATCGAGAAAATCCGTTAGGCGAAGGTTTGTTTTTCGGCATATGGTGTATATATTCTGAAAGTACATTTCGAGACCTTTCAATTGATGTGGGTCTCAATACTGCATCCATTTTAGTTTTTGCGCAATATGGCGTTTTCTACACAGAGTCCCCACTGTCACTGAGACTTGCAATGGAAAATCGAGAAAATCCGTTAGGCGAAAGTTTGTTTTTCGGCATAAGGTGTATATATTCTGAAAGTACATTTCGAGACCTTTCAATTGATGTGGGTCTCCATACTGCATCCATTTTAGTTTTTGCGCAATATGGCGTTTTCTACACAGAGTCCCCACTGTCACTGAGACTTGCAATGAAAATCGAGAAAATCCGTTAGGCGAAGGTTTGTTTTTCGGCAAAGGGTGTATATACTCTGAAAGTACATTTCGAGACCTTTCAATTGATGTGGGTATCAATACTGCATCCATTTTAGTTTTTGCGCAATATGGCGTTTTCTACACAGAGTCCCCACTTTTTTCACTGGTTTTCTACACAGACTCCCCATTGTCACTGGAAAATCGAGAAAATCCGTTTAGCAAAGTTTTTTTTCGGTATAAGGTGTATATATTCTGAAAGTACATTTCGAGACCTTTCAATTGATGTGGGTCTCCATACTGCATCCATTTTAGTTTTTGCGCAATATGGCGTTTTCTACCCAGAGTCCCCACTGTCACTGAGACTTGCAATGAAAATCGAGAAAATCCGTTAGGCGAAGGTTTGTTTTTCGGAATATGGTGTGTATATTCTGACAGTACATTTTGAGACCTTTCAATTGATGTGGGTCTCCATACTGCATCCATTTTAGTTTTTGCGCAATATGGCGTTTTCTACACAGAGTCCCCACTTTTTTCCACAACATGGCGTTTTCTACACAGACTCCCCATTGTCACTGGAAAATCGAGAAAATCCGTTTAGCAAAGTTTTTTCTTCGGTATAAGGTGTATATATTCTGAAAGTACGTTTCGAGACCTTTCAATTGATGTGGGTCTCCATACTGCATCCATTTTAGTTTTTGCGCAATATGGCGTTTTCTACCCAGAGTCCCCACTGTCACTGAGACTTGCAATGATAATCGAGAAAATCCGTTAGGCGAAGGTTTGTTTTTCGGCATATGGTGTATATATTCTGAAAGTACATTTCGAGACCTTTCAATTGATGTGGGTCTCCATACTGCATCCATTTTAGTTTTTGCGCAATATGGCGTTTTCTACACAGAGTCCCCACTGTCACTGAGACTTGCAATGGAAATCGAGAAAATCCGTTAGGCGAAGGTTTGTTTTCCGGCATATGGTGTATACATTCTGAAAGTACATTTCGAGACCTTTCAATTGATGTGGGTCTCCATACTGCATCCATTTTAGTTTTTGAGGAATATGGCGTTTTCTACACAGAGTCCCCATTGTCACTGAGACTTGCACGGAAAATCGATAAAATCCGTTTGGCGAAAGTTTGTTTTTTGGCATATGGTGTGTATATTCTGAAAGTACATTTCGAGACCTTTCAATTGATGTGCGTATCAATACTGCATCCATTTTAGTTTTTGCGCAATATGGCGTTTTCTACACAGAGTCCCCACTGTCACTGAGACTTGCAACCAAAATCGAGAAAATCCGTTAGGCGAAGGTTTGTTTTCCGGCATATGGTGTATATATTCTGAAAGTACATTTCGAGACCTTTCAATTGATGTGGGTATCAATACTGCATCCATTTTAGTTTTTGCGCAATATGGCGTTTTCTACACAGAGTCCCCACTGTCACTGAGACTTGCAATGGAAAATCGAGAAAATCCGTTAGGCGAAGGTTTGTTTTCCGGCATATGGTGTGTATATTCTGAAAGTGCATTTTGAGACCTTTCAATTGATGTGGGTCTCCATACTGCATCCATTTTAGTTTTTGCGCAATATGGCGTTTTCTACCCAGACTCCCAACTGTCACTGAGACTTGCAAAAAATCGAGAAAATCCGTTTAGCAAAGTTTTTTTTCGGTATAAGGTGTATATATTCTGAAAGTACATTTCGAGACCTTTCAATTGATGTGGGTCTCCATACTGCATCCATTTTAGTTTTTGCGCAATATGGCGTTTTCTACCCAGAGTCCCCACTGTCACTGAGACTTGCAATGAAAATCGAGAAAATCCGTTAGGGTTTGTTTTTCGGCATAGGGTGTATATATTCTGAAAGTACATTTCGAGACCTTTCAATTGATGTGGGTCTCCATACTGCATCCATTTTAGTTTTTGCGGAATATGGCGTTTTCTACACAGAGTCCCCATTGTCACTGAGACTTGCACGGAAAATCGATAAAATCCGTTTGGCGAAAGTTTGTTTTTTGGCATATGGTGTGTATATTCTGAAAGTACATTTCGAGACCTTTCAATTGATGTGCGTATCAATACTGCATCCATTTTAGTTTTTGCGCAATATGGCGTTTTCTACCCAGAGTCCCCACTGTCACTGAGACTTGCAACCAAAATCGAGAAAATCCGTTAGGCGAAGGTTTGTTTTCCGGCATATGGTGTGTATATTCTGAAAGTACATTTCGAGACCTTTCAATTGATGTGGGTATCAATACTGCATCCATTTTAGTTTTTGCGCAATATGGCGTTTTCTACACAGAGTCCCCACTGTCACTGAGACTTGCAAGGAAAATCGAGACAGTCCGTTAGGCGAAAGTTTGTTTTTCGGCATAGGGTGTATATATTCTGACAGTACATTTTGAGACCTTTCAATTGATGTGGGTCTCCATACTGCATCCATTTTAGTTTTTGCGCAATATGGCGTTTTCTACACAGAGTCCCCACTTTTTTCCACAACATGGCGTTTTCTACACAGACTCCCCATTGTCACTGGAAAATCGAGAAAATCCGTTTAGCAAAGTTTTTTCTTCGGTATAAGGTGTATATATTCTGAAAGTACGTTTCGAGACCTTTCAATTGATGTGGTCTCCATACTGCATCCATTTTAGTTTTTGCGCAATATGGCGTTTTCTACCCAGAGTCCCCACTGTCACTGAGACTTGCAATGAAAATCGAGAAAATCCGTTAGGCGAAGGTTTGTTTTTCGGCATATGGTGTGTATATTCTGACAGTACATTTTGAGACCTTTCAATTGATGTGGGTCTCCATACTGCATCCATTTTAGTTTTTGCGCAATATGGCGTTTTCTACACAGAGTCCCACTGTCACTGAGACTTGCAAGGAAAATCGACAAAATCCGTTAGGCGAAAGTTTGTTTTTCGGCATAGGGTGTATATATTCTGAAAGTACATTTCGAGACCTTTCAATTGATGTGGGTCTCCATACTGCATCCATTTTAGTTTTTGCGCAATATGGCGTTTTCTACCCAGAGTCCCCACTGTCACTGAGACTTGCAACCAAAATCGAGAAAATCCGTTAGGCGAAGGTTTGTTTTCCGGCATATGGTGTGTATATATTCTGAAAGTACATTTCGAGACCTTTCAATTGATGTGGGTATCAATACTGCATCCATTTTAGTTTTTGCGCAATATGGCGTTTTCTACACAGAGTCCCCACTGTCACTGAGACTTGCAAGGAAAATCGAGAAAATCCGTTAGGCAAAGTTTGTTTTTCGGCATAGGGTGTATATATTCTGAAAGTACATTTCGAGACCTTTCAATTGATGTGGGTATCAATACTGCATCCATTTTAGTTTTTGCGCAATATGGCGTTTTCTACACAGACTCCCCATTGTCACTGGAAAATCGAGAAAATCCGTTAGCAAAGTTTTTTTTCGGTATAAGGTGTATATATTCTGAAAGTACATTCCGAGACCTTTCAATTGATGTGGGTCTTCATACTGCATCCATTTTAGTTTTTGCGCTATATGGCGTTTTCTACACAGAGTCCCCACTGTCACTGAGACTTGCAATGAAAATCGAGAAAATCCGTTAGGCGAAGGTTTGTTTTTCGGTATAAGGTGTATATATTCTGAAAGTACATTCCGAGACCTTTCAATTGATGTGGGTATCAATACTGCATCCATTTTAGTTTTTGCGCAATATGGCGTTTTCTACCCAGAGTCCCCACTGTCACTGAGACTTGCAACCAAAATCGAGAAAATCCGTTAGGCGAAGGTTTGTTTTACGGCATATGGTGTATATATTCTGAAAGTACATTTCGAGACCTTTCAATTGATGTGGGTATCAATACTGCATCCATTTTAGTTTTTGCGCAATATGGCGTTTTCTACACAGAGTCCCCACTGTCACTGAGACTTGCAAGGAAAATCGAGAAAATCCGTTAGGCGAAAGTTTGTTTTTCGGCATATGGTGTATATATTCTGAAAGTACATTTCGAGACCTTTCAATTGATGTGGGTATCAATACTGCATCCATTTTAGTTTTTGCGCAATATGGCGTTTTCTACACAGAGTCCCCACTGTCACTGAGACTTGCAATGAAAATCGAGAAAATCCGTTAGGCGAAGTTTTGTTTTTCGGCATAAGGTGTATATATTCTGAAAGTATGTTTCGATACCTTTAATTTGATGTGGGTCTGAATACTGCATCCATTTTAGTTTTTGCGCAATATGGCGTTTTCTACACAGAGTCCCCACTGTCACTGAGACTTGCAATGAAAATCGAGAAAATCCGTTAGGCGAAGGTTTGTTTTTCGGCATAAGGTGTATATATTCTGAAAGTACATTTCGAGACCTTTCAATTGATGTGGGTCTCCATACTGCATCCATTTTAGTTTTTGAGGAATATGGCGTTTTCTACACAGAGTCCCCATTGTCACTGAGACTTGCACGGAAAATCGATAAAATCCGTTTGGCGAAAGTTTGTTTTTTGGCATATGGTGTGTATATTCTGAAAGTACATTTCGAGACCTTTCAATTGATGTGCGTATCAATACTGCATCCATTTTAGTTTTTGCGCAATATGGCGTTTTCTACCCAGAGTCCCCACTGTCACTGAGACTTGCAACCAAAATCGAGAAAATCCGTTTGGCGAAGGTTTGTTTTCCGGCATATGGTGTGTATATTCTGAAAGTACATTTCGAGACCTTTCAATTGATGTGGGTATCAATACTGCATCCATTTTAGTTTTTGCGCAATATGGCGTTTTCTACACAGAGTCCCCACTGTCACTGAGACTTGCAAGGAAAATCGAGAAAATCCGTTAGGCGAAAGTTTGTTTTTCGGCATAGGGTGTATATATTCTGAAAGTACATTTTGAGACCTTTCAATTGATGTGGGTCTCCATACTGCATCCATTTTAGTTTTTGCGCTATATGGCGTTTTCTACACAGAGTCCCCACTTTTTTCCACAACATGGCGTTTTCTACACAGACTCCCCATTGTCACTGGAAAATCGAGAAAATCCGTTTAGCAAAGTTTTTTCTTCGGTATAAGGTGTATATATTCTGAAAGTACGTTTCGAGACCTTTCAATTGATGTGGGTCTCCATACTCTGTCCATTTTAGTTTTTGCGCAATATGGCGTTTTCTACCCAGAGTCCCCACTGTCACTGAGACTTGCAATGAAAATCGAGAAAATCCGTTAGGCGAAGGTTTGTTTTTCGGAATATGGTGTGTATATTCTGACAGTACATTTTGAGACCTTTCAATTGATGTGGGTCTCCATACTGCATCCATTTTAGTTTTTGCGCAATATGGCGTTTTCTACACAGAGTCCCCACTGTCACTGAGACTTGCAAGGAAAATCGACAAAATCCGTTAGGCGAAAGTTTGTTTTTCGGCATAGGGTGTATATATTCTGAAAGTACATTTCGAGACCTTTCAATTGATGTGGGTCTCCATACTGCATCCATTTTAGTTTTTGCGCAATATGGCGTTTTCTACCCAGAGTCCCCACTGTCACTGAGACTTGCAACCAAAATCGAGAAAATCCGTTAGGCGAAGGTTTGTTTTCCGGCATATGGTGTGTATATTCTGAAAGTACCTTTCTATTGATGTGGGTATCAATACTGCATCCATTTTAGTTTTTGCGCAATATGGCGTTTTCTACACAGAGTCCCCACTGTCACTGAGACTTGCAAATCGAGAAAATCCGTTAGGCGAAAGTTTGTTTTTCGGCATCAGGTGTATATATTCTGAAAGTACATTTCGAGACCTTTCAATTGATGTGGGTCTCCATACTGCATCCATTTTAGTTTTTGCGCAATATGGCGTTTTCTACCCAGAGTCCCCACTGTCACTGAGACTTGCAACCAAAATCGAGAAAATCCGTTAGGCGAAGGTTTGTTTTACGGCATATGGTGTATATATTCTGAAAGTACATTTCGAGACCTTTCAATTGATGTGGGTATCAATACTGCATCCATTTTAGTTTTTGCGCAATATGGCGTTTTCTACACAGAGTCCCCACTGTCACTGAGACTTGCAATGGAAATCGAGAAAATCCGTTAGGCGAAGGTTTGTTTTTCGGCATATGGTGTGTATATTCTGAAAGTACATTTCGAGACCTTTCAATTGATGTGGGTCTCCATACTGCATCCATTTTAGTTTTTGCGCAATATGGCGTTTTCTACACAGAGTCCCCACTGTCACTGAGACTTGCAAGGAAAATCGAGAAAATCCGTTTAGCGAAAGTTTGTTTTTCGGCATATGGATGTATTTATTCTGAAAGTACATTTCGAGACCTTTCAATTGATGTGGGTATCAATACTGCATCCATTTTAGTTTTTGCGCAATATGGCGTTTTCTACACAGAGTCCCCACTGTCACTGAGACTTGCAACCAAAATCGAGAAAATCCGTTAGGCGAAGGTTTGTTTTTCGGCATATGGTGTATATATTCTGAAAGTACATTTCGAGACCTTTCAATTGATGTGGGTATCAATACTGCATCCATTTTAGTTTTTGCGCAATATGGCGTTTTCTACACAGAGTCCCCACTGTCACTGAGACTTGCAAGGAAAATCGAGAAAATCCGTTAGGCGAAAGTGTGGTTTTCGGCACATGGTGTATATATTCTGAAAGTACATTTCGAGACCTTTCAATTGATGTGGGTATCAATACTGCATCCATTTTAGTTTTTGCGCAATATGGCGTTTTCTACACAGAGTCCCCACTTTTTTCCACAACATGGCGTTTTCTACACAGACTCCCCATTGTCACTGGAAAATCGAGAAAATCCGTTTAGCAAAGTTTTTTCTTCGGTATAAGGTGTATATATTCTGAAAGTACGTTTCGAGACCTTTCAATTGATGTGGGTCTTCATACTGCATCCATTTTAGTTTTTGCGCTATATGGCGTTTTCTACACAGAGTCCCCACTGTCACTGAGACTTGCAATGAAAATCGAGAAAATCCGTTAGGCGAAGGTTTGTTTTTCGGTATAAGGTGTATATATTCTGAAAGTACATTTCGAGACCTTTCAATTGATGTGGGTATCAATACTGCATCCATTTTAGTTTTTGCGCAATATGGCGTTTTCTACCCAGAGCCCCACTGTCACTGAGACTTGCAACCAAAATCGAGAAAATCCGTTAGGCGAAGGTTTGTTTTCCGGCATATGGTGTATATATTCTGAAAGTACATTTCGAGACCTTTCAATTGATGTGGGTATCAATACTGCATCCATTTTAGTTTTTGCGCAATATGGCGTTTTCTACACAGAGTCCCCACTGTCACTGAGACTTGCAAGGAAAATCGAGAAAATCCGTTAGGCGAAAGTTTGTTTTTCGGCATAGGTGTATATATTCTGAAAGTACATTTCGAGACCTTTCAATTGATGTGGGTATCAATACTGCATCCATTTTAGTTTTTGCGCAATATGGCGTTTTCTACCCAGAGTCCCCACTGTCACTGAGACTCCCCATTGTCACTGGAAAATCGAGAAAATCCGTTTAGCAAAGTTTGTTTCTTCGGTATAAGGTGTATATATTCTGAAAGTACATTTCGAGACCTTTCAATTGATGTGGGTCTCCATACTGCATCCATTTTAGTTTTTGCGCAATATGGCGTTTTCTACCCAGAGTCCCCACTGTCACTGAGACTTGAAATGAAAATCGAGAAAATCCGTTAGGCGAAGGTTTGTTTTTCGGAATATGGTGTGTATATTCTGACAGTACATTTTGAGACCTTTCAATTGATGTGGGTCTCCATACTGCATCCATTTTAGTTTTTGCGCAATATGGCGTTTTCTACACAGAGTCCCCATTGTCACTGAGACTTGCACGGAAAATCGATAAAATCCGTTTGGCGAAAGTTTGTTTTTTGGCATATGGTGTGTATATTCTGAAAGTACATTTCGAGACCTTTCAATTGATGTGCGTATCAATACTGCATCCATTTTAGTTTTTGCGCAATATGGCGTTTTCTACCCAGAGTCCCCACTGTCACTGAGACTTGCAACCAAAATCGAGAAAATCCGTTAGGCGAAGGTTTGTTTTCCGGCATATGGTGTGTATATTCTGAAAGTACATTTCGAGACCTTTCAATTGATGTGGGTATCAATACTGCATCCATTTTAGTTTTTGCGCAATATGGCGTTTTCTACACAGAGTCCCCACTGTCACTGAGACTTGCAAGGAAAATCGAGAAAGTCCGTTAGGCGAAAGTTTGTTTTTCGGCATAGGGTGTATATATTCTGACAGTACATTTTGAGACCTTTCAATTGATGTGGGTCTCCATACTGCATCCATTTTAGTTTTTGCGCTATATGGCGTTTTCTACACAGAGTCCCCACTTTTTTCCACAACATGGCGTTTTCTACACAGACTCCCCATTGTCACTGGAAAATCGAGAAAATCCGTTTAGCAAAGTTTTTTCTTCGGTATAAGGTGTATATATTCTGAAAGTACGTTTCGAGACCTTTCAATTGATGTGGGTCTCCATACTGCATCCATTTTAGTTTTTGCGCAATATGGCGTTTTCTACCCAGAGTCCCCACTGTCACTGAGACTTGCAATGAAAATCGAGAAAATCCGTTAGGCGAAGGTTTGTTTTTCGGAATATGGTGTGTATATTCTGACAGTACATTTTGAGACCTTTCAATTGATGTGGGTCTCCATACTGCATACATTTTAGTTTTTGCGCAATATGGCGTTTTCTACACAGAGTCCCCACTGTCACTGAGACTTGCAAGGAAAATCGACAAAATCCGTTAGGCGAAAGTTTGTTTTTCGGCATAGGGTGTATATATTCTGAAAGTACATTTCGAGACCTTTCAATTGATGTGGGTCTCCATACTGCATCCATTTTAGTTTTTGCGCAATATGGCGTTTTCTACCCAGAGTCCCCACTGTCACTGAGACTTGCAACCAAAATCGAGAAAATCCGTTAGGCGAAGGTTTGTTTTCGGCATATGGTGTGTATATTCTGAAAGTACATTTCGAGACCTTTCAATTGATGTGGGTATCAATACTGCATCCATTTTAGTTTTTGCGCAATATGGCGTTTTCTACACAGAGTCCCCACTGTCACTGAGACTTGCAAGGAAAATCGAGAAAATCCGTTAGGCGAAAGTTTGTTTTTCGGCATAAGGTGTATATATTCTGAAAGTACATTTCGAGACCTTTCAATTGATGTGGGTCTCCATACTGCATCCATTTTAGTTTTTGCGCAATATGGCGTTTTCTACCCAGAGTCCCCACTGTCACTGAGACTTGCAATGAAAATCGAGAAAATCCGTTAGGCGAAGGTTTGTTTTTCGGCGTAGGGTGTATATATTCTGAAAGTACATTTCGAGACCTTTCAATTGATGTGGGTCTCCATACTGCATCCATTTTAGTTTTTGCGCAATATGGCGTTTTCTACCCAGAGTCCCCACTGTCACTGAGACTTGCACGGAAAATCGATAAAATCCGTTTGGCGAAAGTTTGTTTTTTGGCATATGGTGTGTATATTCTGAAAGTACATTTCGAGACCTTTCAATTGATGTGCGTATCAATACTGCATCCATTTTAGTTTTTGCGCAATATGGCGTTTTCTACCCAGAGTCCCCACTGTCACTGAGACTTGCAACCAAAATCGAGAAAATCCGTTAGGCGAAGGTTTGTTTTCGGCATATGGTGTGTATATTCTGAAAGTACATTTCGAGACCTTTCAATTGATGTGGGTATCAATACTGCATCCATTTTAGTTTTTGCGCAATATGGCGTTTTCTACACAGAGTCCCCACTGTCACTGAGACTTGCAAGGAAAATCGAGAAAATCCGTTAGGCGAAAGTTTGTTTTTCGGCATAAGGTGTATATATTCTGAAAGTACATTTCTAGACTTTTCAATTGATGTGGGTCTCCATACTGCATCCATTTTAGTTTTTGCGCAATATGGCGTTTTCTACACAGAGTCCCCACTGTCACTGAGACTTGCAATGAAAATCGAGAAAATCCGTTAGGCGAAGGTTTGTTTTTTGGAATATGGTGTGTATATATTCTGACAGTACATTTTGAGACCTTTCAATTGATGTGGGTCTCCATACTGCATCCATTTTAGTTTTTGCGCAATATGGCGTTTTCTACACAGAGTCCCCACTGTCACTGAGACTTGCAAGGAAAATCGACAAAATCCGTTAGGCGAAAGTTTGTTTTTCGGCATAGGGTGTATATATTCTGAAAGTACATTTCGAGACCTTTCAATTGATGTGGGTCTCCATACTGCATCCATTTTAGTTTTTGCGCAATATGGCTTTTTCTACCCAGAGTCCCCACTGTCACTGAGACTTGCAAGGAAAATCGAGAAAGTCCGTTAGGTGAAGGTTTGTTTTCCGGCATATGGTGTGTATATTCTGAAAGTACATTTCGAGACCTTTCAATTGATGTGCGTATCAATACTGCATCCATTTTAGTTTTTGCGCAATATGGCGTTTTCTACACAGAGTCCCCACTTTTTTCCACAACATGGCGTTTTCTACACAGACTCCCCATTGTCACTGGAAAATCGAGAAAATCCGTTTAGCAAAGTTTTTTCTTCGGTATAAGGTGTATATATTCTGAAAGTACGTTTCGAGACCTTTCAATTGATTTGCGTATCCATACTGCGTCCATTTTAGTTTTTGCGCAATATGGCGTTTTCTACCCAGAGTCCCCACTGTCACTGAGACTTGCAACCAAAATCGAGAAAATCCGTTAGGCGAAGGTTTGTTTTCCGGCATATGGTGTGTATATTCTGAAAGTACATTTCGAGACCTTTCAATTGATGTGGGTATCAATACTGCATCCATTTTAGTTTTTGCGCAATATGGCGTTTTCTACACAGAGTCCCCACTGTCACTGAGACTTGCAAGGAAAATCGAGAAAATCCGTTAGGCGAAAGTTTGTTTTTCGGCATAGGGTGTATATATTCTGAAAGTACATTTCGAGACCTTTCAATTGATGTGGGTCTCCATACTGCATCCATTTTAGTTTTTGCGCTATATGGCGTTTTCTACACAGAGTCCCCACTTTTTTCCACAACATGGCGTTTTCTACACAGACTCCCCATTGTCACTGGAAAATCGAGAAAATCCGTTTAGCAAAGTTTTTTCTTCGGTATAAGGTGTATATATTCTGAAAGTACGTTTCGAGACCTTTCAATTGATGTGGGTCTCCATACTGCATCCATTTTAGTTTTTGCGCAATATGGCGTTTTCTACCCAGAGTCCCCACTGTCACTGAGACTTGCAATGAAAATCGAGAAAATCCGTTAGGCGAAGGTTTGTTTTTCGGAATATGGTGTGTATATTCTGACAGTACATTTTGAGACCTTTCAATTGATGTGGGTCTCCATACTGCATCCATTTTAGTTTTTGCGCAATATGGCGTTTTCTACACAGAGTCCCCACTGTCACTGAGACTTGCAAGGAAAATCGAGAAAATCCGTTAGGCGAAAGTTTGTTTTTCGGCATAGGGTGTATATATTCTGAAAGTACATTTCGAGACCTTTCAATTGATGTGGGTCTCCATACTGCATCCATTTTAGTTTTTGCGCAATATGGCGTTATCTACCCAGAGACCCCACTGTCACTGAGACTTGCAATGAAAATCGAGAAAATCCGTTAGGCGAAGGTTTGTTTTTCGGCATATGGTGTATATATTCTGAAAGTACATTTCGAGACCTTTCAATTGATGTGCGTATCAATACTGCATCCATTTTAGTTTTTGCGCAATTTGGCGTTTTCTACCCAGAGTCCCCACTGTCACTGAGACTTGCAATGAAAATCGAGAAAATCCGTTAGGCGAAGGTTTGTTTTTCGGAATATGGTGTGTATATTCTGACAGTACATTTTGAGACCTTTCAATTGATGTGGGTCTCCATACTGCATCCATTTTAGTTTTTGCGCAATATGGCGTTTTCTACACAGAGTCCCCACTTTTTTCCACAACATGGCGTTTTCTACACAGACTCCCCATTGTCACTGGAAAATCGAGAAAATCCGTTTAGCAAAGTTTTTTCTTCGGTATAAGGTGTATATATTCTGAAAGTACGTTTCGAGACCTTTCAATTGATGTGGGTCTCCATACTGCGTCCATTTTAGTTTTTGCGCAATATGGCGTTTTCTACCCAGAGTCCCCACTGTCACTGAGACTTGCAACCAAAATCGAGAAAATCCGTTAGGCGAAGGTTTGTTCAATACTGCATCCATTTTAGTTTTTGCGCAATATGGCGTTTTCTACACAGAGTCCCCACTGTCACTGAGACTTGCAAGGAAAATCGAGAAAGTCCGTTAGGCGAAAGTTTGTTTTTCGGCATAGGGTGTATATATTCTGAAAGTACATTTCGAGACCTTTCAATTGATGTGCGTATCAATACTGCATCCATTTTAGTTTTTGCGCAATATGGCGTTTTCTACACAGAGTCCCCACTTTTTTCCACAACATGGCGTTTTCTACACAGACTCCCCATTGTCACTGGAAAATCGAGAAAATCCGTTTAGCAAAGTTTTTTCTTCGGTATAAGGTGTATATATTCTGAAAGTACGTTTCGAGACCTTTCAATTGATGTGGGTCTTCATACTGCATCCATTTTAGTTTTTGCGCTATATGGCGTTTT